>NC_066556.1:12861789-12871789 GCF_024679095.1 Eriocheir sinensis
CTCTCTCTCACTCTCTCTCTCTCTCTTTCCCTCCATCTCCCTCTCTCCCTTTTTTTTATCAAGTTCTCTCTTCCTTTATTCCAAGCTCATGTCAGTTAGTGGAAATCTGAGACATCACCACCAACCCCTTATGCTGGTGGTGGTGGTGGTGGTGGTGGTGATGATGATGGTGGTGGTGGTGGTGATGGTGGTGAATTATGACAGTTTTTATTTCTTGCTTTTTTGTTTATTTCTTCTTTTTTATTTTTATTTATTTATTTATTCTTCTTTATTTCTTCCTTTTTGTTTCTCTTTTCGTCTTTTTTTCCCTTTATTTGTCTTCCGCATCTATCAAATTTATCTCATTCATTATTTTTTTTTCTCTCTTCATCTCCCTCTTTCTTTCTATTTGAATTTCTGAGCTATATTATTTTTTTTTAGTTTCCCTTTAGACTTTTTTTCCTCTCCTTTCTTTATCTTTTGGTGTATCGATTTTCATTATCTTATTCATTTTCTTTTCTCTATGAATTTTTGTCTTTCTTTTTCTATTTCAATTCCCAGCATATTTTTCTCCCTTCAAATTCAATCTTTTTTTCTATTTCATTTCCTTGTATATTTTTCTTATTCGATTTAATCTTTCTCTCTTTCATTCCAGCATATTTTCCCTTCATATTTAATCTTTTCTCTTCTTCATTTAATATATTTTTCCTTCATTTAAATCTTTCTCTTTCTATTTCAATTTCCATATTTTGTCCTTCATTTAATCTTTCCTCTCATTTAATTTCCAGCATATTTTTTCCCTTCAAATTTAATCTTTCTCTTTCTATTTCAATTTCCAGCATATTTTTATCCCTTCAAATTTAATCTTTCCCTCTCTGTTTCAATTTCCAGCATATTTTCCTCCCTTCAAATTTAATCTTTCCTCTTGTTTTGTTTACCAACTGTTTTTCTCCTTCAAATTTAATCTTTCTATTTCAATTTCCAGCATATTTTCTCCCTTAAAATTCAATCTTTCTCTTTCTATTTCAATTCTAACATATTTTCCTCCTTCAATTCAGTCTTTCTTTTCTTTCAATTCTAGCACTCATGCTATCGCCATTCAATCTTTCTCTTTCTATTTCAATTCCTAGCATATTTTATCCATACCAAAATTCAATCTTTCCCTTAAATTAATCTTTCTCTTTCTATTTCAATTCCTAGCATATTTTCCTCCCCTTAGGTCAATCTCTCTTTCTGTTTCAATTCTAATATTTCTCCTTAAATTCAATCTTTCTCTTTTTCTATTTCAATTTATAACCTGTAATTTTTCTATTTTTCTCCCTTAAAATTCAATCTTTCTCTTTCTATTTCAATTCCTAGCATATTTTCCTCCCTTCAAATTCAATCTTTCTCTTTCTATTTCAATTCCTAGCATATTTTTCTCCCTTAAAATTCAATCTTTCTCTTTCTATTTCAATTCCTAGCATATTTTCCTCCCTTCAAATTCAATCTTTCTCTTTCTATTTCAATTTCCAGCATATTTTTTCCCTTCAAATTTAATCTTTCTCTTTCTATTTCAATTCCTAGTTTATTTTTCTTCCCTCAAATTTAATCTTTTTCTTTCTATTTCAATTCTTAGCATATTTTCCTCCCTTCAAATTTAATCTTTTTCTATTTCACTTCCTAGCATAATATTTTCCCCATTCTGCTATTCCTGCCAACTCTTATTTTCCCTGAGTATTTTTCCCATTACATATTTTCATTATCTTTTTTCCCCTCTTGTTATTATATTCCAGACCTCATTTTTTTCCCCTTTTCCTTTCCTCTCAGTGTTATTTTTTTCCCGCCCTTCAATTTTCCATCCGACCAATTTTTCGTTTTTTTTTCCACCCTTTTTTGTATATTTTTTTTTTTTACTTCGCATTTGTCACTTCACATTCACACCCTTCACTCATTCTTCCTCCTCCTCCTCCTCCTCCTCCTCGCATTTCCTCTCTCGTCATTCTATATAGCTACTCAGAGGCAGGAGGGAGGAACAAAACAGGCAAAACAGCAGATGAGGGAGGGAGGAGGAGAGGAAGGAGAGAGAGAGGGAGGGAAGAGGAAGGGAGGAGAGAGAGACAAGCACACCTTGCTCTCTCTCTCTCTCTCTCTCTCTCTCTCTCTCTCTCTCTCTCTCTCTCTCTCTCTCTCTCTCTCTCTCTCTCTCTCTCTCTCATTCATCCCTTCAACAGATCAGTCATATACAAGAAACTCCCTCTCCCTCCATCTCCCTCTCCCTCACCAGCCTGATGACACCACCCTCTCCCTCTCCCCTCTCCCTCTCTCCTCTCTCTCTCCTTTCTCCTCTGTCACCTCCTCCTTTCTTACCTTTGTCCATCGTGCCCCTCCGCTGACCACCTTTGTGGGAGGGGCACAGGCGGCTGACTTGTTGGCATAGCGGCGCAGCCACAGAGGCTTGTTCGAGGGGCTGTGGACGTGTCTGTGTCTTGGAGGACAGGTGAGGGAGGAGGGGAGAGGGGGAAGAGAAAGCAGTAGGGGAGGAGGAAGAGGAAGGGTTGATTGAAAAATATGAGGAGGAGGAGGATAAGGGTGGAGTTGGGAGGAAGAGGAGTGGAGAAAGAGAGGAGATAGGAAAGTTTGAGAAGGAAGGATGAGAAGAGGAGGAAAGGAAGATTAGGCAAAAGAACAGAATGAAGGGAGGAGAGATGAAAAGTTTATGAAGAGGAGTGGAGAAAAAGAGGAGATAGAAAAGTTTAAGGAGGAGAAAAAAAAGGAGAGAAGAGGGTAGAAGAAGAGGAGGAAAGGAGGATTAGGGAAAAGAACAGAAGGAAGGGAGAGGAGAGATAGAAGAGTATGAAGAAGAAAAGTGGAGAAAGAGAGAAGGGAGATAGAAAAGAGTGAGGAGGAGAAGGAAGGAGAGGAGGAAAGGAGGATTAGGAAAAAGAAGAGAAGGAAGACAAAGGAGAGACAGAAGAGTATATGAAGAGTATCGGTAAGAGGAGAAGAAGGAAATGAGATAAAAGGAGGGGAGAAGAAGGAGAAGAAGAAGAAAAAAGAAAAAGAGCAGACGGAAGGGTGGAAGGGGAGAAGGAGGAGGAGGAAGGGTTGAAAAATGACGGAAAAAATAATATAGGAAGGAGATAATGGGTAGATAGGAGAAGATAAGGATGGGGAAGAGGGGTAAGGTAACAGGAGGAAGAAGGGAGGGGCAGTAAATGGAGGAGGAAGAGGAGGAGGAGGAGGAGGTTCACGGTATAAAGAGAAGGAAAAAAAAGTGGAAATTGTGAATAAAGTTGAAGAAATAAAAAGAAAAGGAGAGAAAAAGTAGAGAAAAGTAGATATATTTACTACCACCACCACCAACAACAACAACAACAACAACAACAACAACAACAACAACAATAACAACAACAACAACAACAACACCACCACCATCATCACCACTACTAATAACGATGACCACAGCAATTGTTTTTATTTATTTTTTGTTTTTATTTATCTCAACCACCATCTCTCTCTCTCTCTCTCTCTCTCTCTCTCTCTCTCTCTCTCTCTCTCTCTCTCCAATACGCAATAAGAAGAAGAAGAGTAAAGAAAAAAAGAAGAGAAGTTTGACCTTGATAATGAAGCAAAAAGTAGTATTGGTGATGGTGGTGATGGTGGTGGTGGTGATGGTGGTGGTGATGGTGGTGGTGGTGGTGGTGGTGATGGTGGTGGTTTGTAAGATTAATGCGTCTAGAACGGTGAATATAATCTCTCTCTCTCTCTCTCTCTCTCTCTCTCTCTCTCTCTCTCTCTCTCTCTCTCTCTCTCTCTCTCATTTTTCCACTCCATTTCTTCCTTCCTCAGCAACTAAACGCATATTTCTTTTTTTTTTTGTATCTTCTTCTCCTCCTCCTCCTCCTCCTCCTCCTCCTCCTCCTATTATGCTTTTTTTGTGGATCTTCTCTCTTATATAATTCCCCGACTTTCTTTTTCTTTTCCTCCTTTTTTTCCTTTTCTTCTTTTCCTCCTCTCTTTTTTATCTTACTCTTTTTCTTTTCCTTTTCTACCTTTTCTCCTCCTCCTCCTCCTCCTCCTCCTCCTCCTCCTCCTCTTTGTCTTATTCTTCTCCTTTTTTTCTTTTCTTCTTCTTCTTCTTCTTCTTCTCTTCCATCTGCCTGCTACTCCTCCTCTCCTCCTCCTTCTCCTTCTCCTCCTCCTCCCTCTTCTCTCCTCTTCCTCCTCCTGTTACTACTCCTCCTCCTCCTCCTCCTCCTCCTCCTCCTCCTCCTCCTCCTCCTTCTCCTCCTCCTCCTCCTCCTCCCTACTCCTCCTCTCTCCTTCTCCTCCTCCTCCTCCTCCCCTCTTCTCCTCCTCCTCCTCCAGTCCCGTTTCTCCTCCTCCTCCTCACCTGGCTTCTTCTCCTACCACCTGACCTCCTCCGGCCCTACACAACTGCCCACCTGCCAACACCTACACACCTGCCCTACACCTACACACACCTGACCACACACACCTACACACCTGACATCCCACATCTGCCGTCTCCAATTTTTTTTTCGTTTTCTTCTCCAAATCTGATACTTTTTTTTTGCCATTCTCTCTCACACACCTGCTCATGTATACACAAAGTCATATACATAAATACATACATACATACATACATACATACACACACACACGTACATAGATCAGAGAGAACCAGTTATACATTATAGGGTTCGAGATGACAAAAAAACTCCTCCTCCTCCTCCTCCTCCTCCTCCTCCTCCTCCTCCTCCTCCTCCTCCTCCTCCTCCTCCTCTTCCTCTTCTTCTTCCTCCTCCTCGACACACAAGTTAGTTCCAAATCATTTTTAAATTTGAAGGGAAATTCATTTTTATGGGAAATGAAAAAAAATCTCTTGTGGAGGAACTTGTGTGGGAAGACTCTATGGGAGGAAGAGGAGGAGGAGGAGGAAGAGGAGGAAGAGGAGGAGGAGGAGGAAGGATTACTTGTGAAGGAGATAAGAGGGAATACACATCGGAATTTTCTCCTCTTCCTCCTCCTCCTCCTCCTCCTCCTCCTCTTGGTCCTTCCTCTCTCTCGTTTTTCTTTTATCTCTTCTTTTCCTCCCTTCCGTCTGGGTCCCTCCTCCTCCTCCACCGCCACCTCCTCCTCTCCTCCTCCTCCTCAGTTTCCCCTTTCCCTTCCTTCTGTTTTTTGTTTTTCATCTCTCTCTCTCTCTCTCTATCTCTATCTCTCTCTCTCTCTCTCTCTCTCTCTCTCCCAATGCTTCTCATCCTTCCACTTTTCCTTTCTCTTTTCCTCCTCCTCCTCCTCCTCCTCCTCCTCTTCCTGTTCCTCTTCCTCCTCCTATTTATCACACTTTCCTAACAATACCTCACCATAAGTCCCTCATCTTCCTCATTCGTCGTCCTCCTCCTCGTCCGCCTCCCCCATCTCCTCTGTCCCTCTTCTTCCCCTCGCCCTCCTTGTTATATATCTTGACACAGAGGAGAGGAAAAAAAGAGGAGGAGGAGGAGGAGAGGGAAATGGAGGAAAAAAACAGATACAAGTATCTCATCTGTACTGACATCTCCCTCCTCCTTCTTTCTCCATCTCTCCTCCTCCCCTTTCCTTCTAATATATGGTGACTAGAGGGAAGAAGGGAGAGAAGGAAAGGGAAGGGAAGGGAGAGAGGGATGAAGGAAGAGATGGTAAGGGAGGAAGAGGAGGGAGGAAAGGGAGAAGGAGAAATTAAATGGGGAGAGAAAGGATGCTGGGAGAGGAGATAAGAGAAGGATGCAAATAACCAATTCCTTCTCCTCCTCCTCCTCCTCCTCCTCCTCCTCCTCCTCCTTTATTCTCATTTTGCTTCAAGAAAAAAAACTATAAGAATAACTATAGAACACTACTACTACTACTACTACTACTACTACTACTACTACTACTACTACTACTACTACTACTACTACTACAATCATAACTTTAATTCTTATCTCTCCAACTAGGGGAGGGAATCAGCATGAGGGAGAGATACGGAGGGAGATAAGGGAGAGAAAATATGGAGGAAAGATTAAGTGAGAGAGAGAGAGAGAGAAGAGGGAGAGGGAGGAAAATATGGGAGGGGAGGAGGAGGAGTTTGAGGTTGAAAATTGAGGAAAGAGTTATGGAAGAAGACGGAAGAGGAGGAGGAGGAGGAGGAGGAGGAGGAGGAGAGAGGAAATTGGTAGATAAGATTGTTGATGAGTTTTGGAAGGTGAGGGCGTGACCTATGCACCCCTCCCCCCTCCCCCCCTTTTTTCCCTCCCTTTCCTTCCCCTCCCTGCCCTTCTCTTCCTTCTCTCCCCTTTTTCCATCACCATTATTTATATCCTCCCTATTAGAAGTCCCATTATTTCATCCTCTATTGTAGTATTTTAAGGTTCTATAATAGTAGTAGTAGTAGTAGTAGTAGTAGCTTTCTTTCATATTTGTTTTCCGATTCATCTTTTTTTTTTGCAACCTTTTCTATCTTCTTTTTCTTTTTTTCTTCTTTTCCTCCGTATATCGTTTCTTCTTTTCCTTTTTCTTTTCCTCCTCTTTTCTTCTCCTCCTCTTTTTCCTCTTTTAATCCCCTTCTTTTTGTCTTTCCTCTTCCTCTTCTCCTTCTCTTGTCCTTCTTTTTCTTTTTTTTTCCACCTCATCATCTTTTCTTCGTGTCCTCCTCATGTGTTTTTTCCTTCCCTCTTCTTCTCTTCCTCCTCCTCCTCCTCCTCCTCCTCCTCCTCCTCCTCTTCCATAAAGTCAATATTAGTACCCTGTCAACGCCCTTAGAAGAGGAGGCCTACCCAGCTGTCGTCTCTCTCTCTCTCTCTCTCTCTCTCTCTCTCTCTCTCTCTCTCTCTCTCTCTCTCTCTCTCTCTCTCTCTTCTATTTTATTTTATTTTTTCCTCATTTTTTGTTTTATCTTATTTTCCTTCTTTATTTCCCTCTTTTCCTCATTTTCCTCTTCTCTTTTCCCTTTCCTTATCTCCTTTGTATTATCTTTATTTCGTTTTCTTCCTTCATTCTATCTTCTTTCCTCTCTCTCTCTCTCTCTCTCTCTCTCTCTCTCTCTCTCTCTCTCTCTCTCTCTCTCTCTCTCTCTCTCTCTCTCTCTCTCTCTCTCTCTCTCTCTCTCTCATCAGTGTCACCCTTCCTCTCATCACAACTGTTTTCCTGTCTTTTTTTTTTTTTGTCTTTGTCACTCCACCACCGTTCCTTCCGTCCTTCGTTCCTTCCTTCCTTCTTCCGTCCTTCCCTACTTTCTCATTTCTTTCTCATTTCTTTTTCCTTATTCCCTCATTTCACTTCTTCTTATGTCTTTCCTTTCATCCTCTGTTTTATTCTCCATGTGGTACTTTCCTTCCTTCCTCCCTTCCTTCCTTCCTTCCTTTCTTTCTTTCTTTCTTTTTTTTCTATTTTTTTTCCTTGTTCAATCGTTTCACTTTATTTTCTCTTTCATTTCATCCTTTTTCATTTTCTTTGTGGCATACTTTCCTTCCTTCCTTCTTTCCTTCCTTCCTTCCTTCCTTCTTCCTTCCTTCCTTCCCTTCTTTCTCATTTCTTTCTCATTTCTTTTTCCTTATTCCCTCATTTCACTTCTTCTTATGTCTTTCCTTTCGTCCTCTGTTTTATTCTCCATGTGGTACTTTCCTTCCTCCCTTCCTTCCTTGCTTCTTTTTCTTTCCTTTCCTCCTTTTCTATTTCCCTTTATTTATCATTTCCTTCTCCTTCTTCCTTTTGTTTTTTCTTTCTTTTTCCACGAATCCTCCTCCTCTTCTTCTTCTTCTTCTTCTTCCTCTGGGCCATTCACCTCTTCGTCTGCATCCACCTGTTCCTTCCTCCTCCTCCTCTTCCCTCCCTCCCTCCTTCTCTCTCCCTCCCTCCCTTTCTCCTTCATTTTTCCTCCTCATATTTTTACTCCTTTCCTCCTGTTGTCTTTCACCGGCACATCCCTTACCTCCTCCTCCTCCTCCTCCTCCCCCTCCTCCTCCTCCTCCTCCTCCTCCTCTTCACCTGTCACCTCTCCTGCCAAGATAATTTTAGTCTGATCTGTTCTCTTCCGTGTTTATTTTACTCTTAATAATAATAATAATAATAATAATAATAATAATAATAATAATAGGGGTGACAAAAGTGGGGAAAAGAAGGGAAGAGAAGGGAAGGGAAGGGAAGGAAGGAAGGAAGAAGGGAGGGAAGGAAGGAAGGAAGGAAGGAAGGAAAGAGAAAGGGAGGGAAAGAAGGAAGGAAGGAAAGTGAGGGAAGGAAGGAAAGGGAGGAGGAAGGAAGGAAGGAAGGAAAGGGAAGGAAGGGAAGGGAAGGAATGATTGATTAAGTGAAAATTAGGAAAGTTTCAGAGAGAGAGAGAGACCTCTCTCTCTCTCTCTCTCGCTCTCTCTCCCTTCAAAACACAAATAAAAGAGGAAAGGAAGGAAAACAAAGGAATGAAAATGACAGCCGGATAAAGTCACTTATTAAAGAGGAAAAAAAGAGAAGCAAGAGGAGTAAGCCTTTTCCTCTTCCTCTTTGATGGGATGAGGAAAATTACTTCTCTTCTTTCCTCCTCTTTCCTCTTTCTCTCCCTCTTTTTTTCTCTTTCCCCTCCTTCCTGTAACTCCTTCCATTCTCTCTCTCTCTCTCTCTCTCTCTCTCTCTCTCTCTCTCTCTCTCTCTCTCTCTCTCTCTCTCTCTCTCTCTCTCTCTCTCTCTCTCTCTCTCTCTCTCTCTCTCTTTCGTATCAATACTATAGAGGGAAGACAAAGAGGAGGAGGAGGAGGAGGAAAGAGGGAGAGAGACTGGCAAGAGGGCACTCAGAGGCTTAGAAAGAGCGAGGGAGAGAAAGGGAGGGAGGGAGAGAGAGAGGGAGAGAGAAAGGGAGATTAGGACACAGACACAGAGCCATAAATGCGTTTCCCATATTTTATGCAGAGAGAGAGAGAGAGAGAGAGCTTATTCGACTGTTATTATTTTTCTTTCCTTTTTACATTTCTTTATCTTTATCGTGTTTGTTTACATTGAATAAGAAAATATTTTATCATTCAACAAAAGCATTTACAATATACACGGCAACATTATTATTACAAGAAGAAAAGGAAAACAACAACTACTACTACTACGACTACTACCACTACTACTACTACTACTACTACTACTACTACTACTACTACTACTACCACTACTACAACAACAACAACAACAACAACACCTATTTACCTGCCGAGCTCATTAGTGGCCTTTCCCAGGTACAATATTCTTACCTGTCCCACCGCGCGAGGCGTCCCATTAATTAAAGGTGAATAAATAACCTCAAAATACCTATGTAGTGGAAGGTAGCCCCCCTCTTCTCCCTCTTCTCCCTTCTTTCTCCCTTTCTCTACCTTTCCTTCCTTTCCGTTTTTTCTTCATCCTCTGCCCTTTCTTTCCTTTCTTCCCTTCTCCTTCCTCTCTCAGTTGCTTTCTCTTCCTTCCCTTCATTTTTCCATTTCTTTTTCTTATCGTTTTCCATTTTCTTTTTTTCTCCTATCTATTTTCTCTCCCTTTCTTTCCTTCTCCCATCCTCTCCCTTTTTTTTCGTCTCCCTTCTCCTTCCTCTCCGTTCCCTTCTCTTTCCTCCCCTCATCCTTCGTTTTATTCTTCTTCTCTTCCCTTCTCTTCCCTTCTTCTTCTCCCTTTCCGTCTCCTTCAACCTCTTCCTCCTCTCCATTCCAACTTCGTTCTCGTCTATTTATATATATGACTGTGTGTGTGTGTGTGTGTGTGTGTGTATGTGTGTGTGTGTGTGTGTGTGTGTGTGTGTGTGTGTGTGTTGCATAACTTATGTGGAGGTGGAGACAGCGGTGGTTAGGTTTAAATTTATACTACTACTACTACTACTACTACTACTACTACTACTACTACTACTACTACTACTTCTACTACTACTACTAATTTTACAACTACTACTATTACCACTACTACTACTACTACTACAAGATAAAAATGATAATATAAATAACAAGAATATAAGCAATGCAATGGTCTACAATTACCACCACCACCTTCATCATCACCA
>NC_066556.1:12874289-12881789 GCF_024679095.1 Eriocheir sinensis
CTCTCTCTCTCTCTAACTCTCTCTCTCTCTAACTATAACAAATCCAATGGTTGAAACGTGTAGAAGAGAGATCTAAACCTCTCTTCTCTCTCTCTCTCTCTCTCTCTCTCTCTCTCTCTCTCTCTCTCTCTCTCTCTCTCGGCCTCATGTTTCTCGTCTATCATTCAGTACGTCACTTTTTCAACGTCCTCCTCCTCCTCCTCCTCCTCCTCCTCCTCCTCCTCCACAAGATGGCCGCCGCAGCATCCCTTCAATCCATCTCGCGTGGCATCTCAACTTCACTCTGTTGACATCCACGTACTCAAGGAGGAGGAGGAGGAGGAGGAGGAGGAGGAGGAGGAGGAAGGGGGGTCCTGGAGTATGGGAAAGGAAGGGGTGAAGGAGGAAGGTGGGAAGGGAAGGGATGGGGAGAGGGAGGAGGAAGAGAAGGGAGAGAGAATGTTGGGTAGGTGGGAGGGAGAAGATGAAGGAAGGGGAGAAAGATAAGGAGAGAAAGGGAGAAGATAATGGAAAAGAAAGAGGGCGAAGGGAGAGAGAAAGATAGAAGATAATGGCCGTAAAGAGAAAGGAAGAAAAAGACGGAAAAAGAAGGAAGTTAGAAATGAAGGAAAAGAAAAGAAAAACAAAAGAAAAAATGGGAAAGGAAGAAAAAATTGGGGAAGGGAAAAATGAGAAGACAGTGAAAGGAAAGGAAAGGAAAGGGAAGGGAAAGGAAGTGAGATAGTAGGTCAGTGAGGGAAAGATTAGGGTAAGGAAGGGAAGGGGAAGAAGATAGGTAAGAGAAGGTTATTAAATGGAGGAAAGGGAGGAGGAGGAGGGGAGGCTAAGAAAAGGTTGCAGGGGAGGAAAGGAAGGAGGAAGAAGAGGAGGAGGAGGAGGGGAAGGAAGGGGATGCAATACTGAATGCTCGAGTGATGGAGGAGGAGGAGGAGGAAGAGGAGGAGGAGGAGGAGGAGGAGGTTTCTGCATAGTATCTCCTCCCTACCGTGACGGGCTCAATATTGGCTGGGGAGGAGGAGGAGGAGGAGGAGGAGGAGGAGGAGGAGGAGGAGGAGGAGGAGGTCGTGTAGGTCGTGGTGGTGGTATTATGATGTGTGTGTGTGTGTGTGTGTGTGTGTGTGTGTGTGTGTGTGTGTGTGGAATGAAACGTTAAAACTGAAGGAGGAGGAGGAAGAAGAAGAAGAAGAAGAAGAAGAAGAAGAAGAAGGAAACAAAGATGACAAAGACGAATAATAAGAAGTCAAAGAAGGAAAGAGGAAGAGGAAGAAGGAGGAGGAAGAAAAAGAAGGAAGAAGAGGAGGAAGACGAGGAAGAGGAGGAGGGTGCGAAGAAAAAGGATGAAGGAGAAGGAGGAGGTGGAAGAGGAAGAAGAAGACTCGGGAGGTGTTCAGTGAGGCGTCTTGAAGCTCCGAGCCGCAGAGGAGGAGGAGGAGGAGGAGGAGGTTCAGGCGGCAGAAAGAGGATCCGAACCTTTCTTGCTTGGTCGCCGATCCTCTTCTCGTCTCGTCTCCAAAAGCGCCGATGCTCTTTTGTCCTTTGTCTCTGTGTTGTCTTTATGCTTCCTTCCTCTTATCTTTTTTTGGGCCTTTGTTTCCCATCTTTTTTTATTTTTTTCCCGCTTCATTTTTCTTTCTTTTTTAATCAATTTCCCTTTCTTTTGTGTATTTGTTTTATTTTCCTTATTTTTGCTTCTGCTTTCTTTTTATGCTTTCGTCTTATATCTGTTTTTGTTTTCATTGTTTATTTGTTTTCCTCATATTTTGTTTTGCGTTTTGGAGTCTAGTTCATTTTTTTCATTTTTCTCTTTTCTTTTATTTATGTATAGTTTTCTTTCTCCTTGTTCTTCTGTTTTGGGTTTTCCTTTTTTTATATATTCTCCTGTTTTCTTACTCTCTTATTTTTCCCTTTTTCTTGCCTCATAAAAATTACCTTTACCTTAACGCATTTAACATTTTCATCTCTTTCTGTCACCTCTCATAAGTTCAAATACCTCTGATCTATCACCTGTTTATGGCGCTTGATTCCCCTCGCTTTGTGTCATCTATAGCGTTCAATTCCCTTATTTCTCAGTGTCATTTTATTATTGCCTTTACCTTAACGCATTTAACATTTTCATCTCTTTCTGTCACGTATCATAAGTTCAAATACCTCTGATCTATCACCTGTTTATAGCACTTGATTCCCCTCGCTTTGTGTCATCTATAGCATTCAATTCCCTTATAACGCATTTCCACCTCACTTAATATCACTTGTCACGATCCAATATGACTCAGCAAACAGCCCTCGAATTTAGTACTCGATTCCACGCGCATTGTATCGTCTATAGCATTCAATTCCCTTATAACGCATTGCCACCTCACTTAATATCACTTGTCACAATCAAATATGACTCAGCAAACAGCCCTCGAATTTAGTACCCGATTCCACGCGCATTGTATCGTCTATAGCATTCAGTTCCCTTATAACGCATTGCCACCTCACTCAGTAACACTTCTTGTCACGATCCATTGTGACTCAGCAAACAGCCCTCGAATTTAGTACTCGATTCCACGCGCATTGTATCGTCTATAGCGATCAATTCCCTTATTTCACAGTGTCATTTCACATTTATCACTTAATAGAACTCGATCCCCTTATACTTATTACTCTATATTACTTTAGTACTTGATTCTCTTCGCTCTGTATCGTTTATCGCATTCATTTTCCCTATTTCACAATGTCATTTCACTTTTTGTCACTTATAGGATTCGATTCCCTTATACTTACCACTTAAAATCACTTACCGTGATCTCATATGACTCAACAAACACTATTCCACTTTAGTACTCGATTCGACATGCATTGTATCTCCTATAGCACTCGATTCCCTTGTTATAATCACTTCTTGTTCCGATCCCATATGACTACACAAACCACCCTTCACTTTGGTACTCGATCCTCCTCATTGCATCGTTTATCGCATACAATCCCCTTACTTACACACCGTCATTTCATCTTTTTATCATTTATAGCATTCAATCCCCTTATAATTTCACTTAATATGACTCAACAAACAACCCTTCACTTTAGTACTCGATCCTCCTCTCACTGTATCGTTTATCGCATGCAATCCCCTTACTTACACACCGTCATTTCATCTTTCATCATTTATAGCATTGGATTCCCTTATAATTTCACTTCATATGACTCAACAAACAACCGTCCACTTTAGTACCCGATTCCCCTCACATCGTATCACTTAAAGCATTCATTCCCCTTACTTACATACTGTCATTTCATCTTGTATCATTTATAGTATTCAATTCCCTTATAATTTCACTTAATATGACTAAGCAAACAACCGTCCACTTTAGTACCCGATTCCCCTCACATCGTATCACTTAAAGCATTCAATTCCCTTATTACACACACCGTCGTTTCACCTTCAGCGCCGCGTGTCAGCTCTATAGCATTGGATTCCCTGAGCGGCCATTATCGTCGCCCCTGAGTCCCTTTCCTATAAATAGCTAATACCCGCGCGCCATTGAGCCGAATAAATAAGCTGATAGGTCTAATTTATTTTACGAGACGTTCACACAGCAAGGGTTTGTTATCAGCGGGCCTCCTGCCTCGCTCCCTCCCTTGTGATCTGCTATCGTGCTTCCCCTCAACTCCCCTTCCCTTTCTCTCCCCTTTGATTTCTCTCCCCTCTAACCTTAACCTTCCCTTTCTTTCCTCTCTTCCTGCTCTCCCTTCTCTTTCCGTTCCTTTCTTTAACTACCCTCTCTGTATCCCATCCTTCTTATATACAGGTAGATAGATAGATAGATAGATATAGATAGAGATGGAGATAGATAGATAAACATACTCGTAGATATAGATATAGATATATATTTTTTTTCACATACTTCCTATGGCGCCGGCAAGCTTTCTTGGTAGAGTCTAACGGTCGGTCACAGCTTGTTATGGCGCAGGCAAGTGTTTATAGTGGCGCCATCTTGCTTGGCTCATGCTGCCCCCCGGAGCTTATCTTTGATCCTTGCTCATAGAGAGAGAATTCACAGTCCGGATTGATAGGTGGTCTTCAGGGCAGCATGTGGGTAGTCTTAGGCCACTCGGCGGTGACTAAAACATCCCAGCTTGTTGTGGCGACGGGTGGGACTCGAACCTTACGCTGCGCCCGCATGCTAACCACTCAGCCACCGCCTCCCCGCCTCCCCTCCCCACCTTGCTTTCCATTCGATCCTTCTCCCTTAACCTCCCTCTTTCTTCCCTTCCCTTCCCTTTCTTTTCTTTCCTTTAAATCTCACACACGTTCCCATCCTTTTCAACACTATTCTTCCCACATTCCTCTTCTTTCTCTCCCCTCCCCTCCCTTCCCTTTCCCTCCCTCCCTCCCTCTTCTTAACCTACTCATATTTCAGTCCCCTACCTCTGCTTTCTCCCCTGCTACCCTGCTTTTTCTTCCCTCCTTGCCGCCTCTGCCCCTGTATTGAAGGGAAGGGAAGGGAAGGGAAGGGAAGGGAGAGGGTGTCGGTGTGAATGAGTAATTATGTGTTAGTTTCCCCTCTAAACCGCTATTTAAATCCGCTTTCTTTTATTCTCGTCTTCCCTTCCCTTCCCCTCCCCCTTTTTGGATAGATATTTTTTAGTGTGGGATATTTTTATTTTTGTTTATTTATATTTGTTGTTGTGTGTGTTGGGGGAAGGGATTTTTGCTACACTCTCTCTCTCTCTCTCTCTCTCTCTCTCTCTCTCTCTCTCTCTCTCTCTCTCTCTCTCTCTCTCTCTCTCTCTCTCTCTCTCTCTCTCTCTCTCTCTCTCTCTCTCCGTTTAATCATTTTTTTCATCTGTTTTCTGTCAATATTTAATTTACGGAACACAAGAGAGAGAGAGAGAGAAGAGAGAAGCATGCTTGATGGAATTAACATACAAAAGGATGCACAGGATTATAAAACGTGGTGCTCATTAACTATCTCTCTCTCTCTCTCTCTCTCTATCTCTCTCTCTCTCTCTCTCTCTCTCTCTCTCTCTCTCTCTCTCTCTCTCTCTCTCTCTCTCTCTCTCTCCGTCCGTCCCTGTATTTTCTCCTCTCTCTACTTCCTCTCTGTCTGTCTGTCTGTCTGTCTCTCATTCTTCTTCTCTCCTTCTATTTACTCTTTCTCTTCCTTCTTTTAGTTCCTTACTTTTATCTTATTTTCGTTGTTACCCCTCTTTCTTCTTCCCTCTCCCCCCCCCCTCTATCTCTCACTATCAACCCACCCCAAAATAAAACACAGGAGGGGGGCGGCGCGGGCTAAAGCGGGGTGGTACAGATTAGACCCAGAGCAAGAGAGCGAGAGAGGCAGTCGGATCGGATCTCCTAACACGCTTCCGCGGCGCTGCTCAAACACGCTTCTGAGCATTTAATGGAAGATCAATATTTGTTTATGGTTTGGCGGTGGTGAGGGGGAGGGAGGAGGGGGGAGTTGAGGTGAAGCCAGGTGTGTGTGTGTGTGTGTGTGTGTGTGTGTGTGTGTGTGTGTGTGTGTTGGTTTGTTTTAGCCAGCAAAACATTCTTTCGTCTCCTAACACGCACACACACACACACACACACACACACACACACACACACACACACACACATAATCCTGTTGTTGATATATAATGAATTGTTTGTATATAAGAGAGAGAGAGAGAGAGAGAGAGAGAGAACCCAGGACCACACCCAAACCCACCACTCCTTCTCTTTTTTTTTTTCTATAGGTCTCAAAATAGGGCTCCTTGTATTCATGGTGGGTTCGTTCGTTTGTGTGTGTGTGTGTGTGTGTGTGTGTGTGTGTGTGTGTGTGTGTGTGTGTGTGTGTGTGTGTGTGTGTGTGTTCGTTCTTTATCTCTGTCGTTCGTTCCGCTGTAAATAATTCCTTCCTTTCTTTTTTTTCTTTTATCCTGCTGTAAATTTTTCCTTCCTTCATCTTTATAAGTTTTTTTTCATTGGTGTTTTTTTTTATCACGTTTTCTTTTTTTCCGCCATGTAAATATTTCCCTCGTTTCGTTTTTTTTTCTTTCTTTTTGTTGTTTTTTAATCAGTTTTCCATTTTCTTTTCTTCTTTTTTGATTTTTTTTTTGGTTTGTTTTTTTACGTGTGTTCCTAAGTCCATTTTCTTCTTTTTTTCTTTTCGTTCCGCTTGTAAATATTTTCTTTCGTTTGGTATTTTTTAATGTTATTTTTTTCTATTTTCCCATGGGTGTTTTTTTTTATTTTTTTTTTTCCATCGGCGTCACCTTTCAACGCCTCCACCGCCGCCGCCGCCACTGTCACCTCAAGCCCCCCTCCTCCCCCCCCTTTCCCCTCCCCCCTTCCTTTCCCCTCCCTCTCTTCCTCGCCGCCAATGGATTCTATGTCACCTCCGTAAGGGCGCCGCGGTACCCTTTCATGCGTGTGTGTGTGTGTGTGTGTGTGTGTGTGTGTGTGTGTGTGTAAGGGATGATAATGTTAGTGTGTGTATGTGCATGTGTGTGTGTGGGTATGGTCTCTCTCTCTCTCTCTCTCTCTCTCTCTCTCTCTCTCTCTCTCTCTCTCTCTCTCTCTCTCTCTCTCTCTCTCTCTCTCTCTCTCTCTCTCTCTCTCCCAACTCAGTATTTTCCGTCATTTCCATCTTTTTTCTCTCATTTCGCTTCCTTTCTTCCTCTTTTTCTTTCTCCTTTCATACTGTTTTCTCTTATCTTCTATCTTTATCTTCTATCTTATTCTATTCTATTATTTTATTATTTCCTCTTCTCTCTCTGTCTATCTATATATGTCTATCTCTTTCTCTCTCCTTCCCTTTCTCCCTCCTTCCCTTCTCTTCCCTTTCCTTCCTTCCCTTCTCTCTCTTTCCTTCTTTCCCTTCTCTCCTTCCCTTCTTTCCCTTCCCTTCCCTTTCCCTCCCTCCCTCCCTTCTCTCCCTCCTTCCCTTCTTTCCCTTCCCTTCCCATCCTTTCCTTCGCTCCCTCCCTCTCTTTCCCTCCCTCCCTCTTCCCTCCCTCCCTCTTCCCTCCCTCCTTTCCCTTCCCTTCCCATCCTTCCCTTCTTTCCTTTCCCTTCCCTTCCCTTACCTTCTCTTCCCTCCCTCCCTCCTTGGTTACCTGTGTCGAGGAGATAATTAAGAAATACCTGAGTCTCCTTCGGTTAATTGGCTCCCCTTCAGACTCTCACTTTCGAGGAAGCAAATAATATCACTTTTACTTTCTCTTATTTTCTTTCTTTTTCTATTTCTTTCATCCTTCCTTGACTACCTCTCGTTCTTTCTTTATTTCTCCTTCTTTTCTTCTTTTCTTTTTCGTTTAGTTCATTCTTTCATTCTCTTTTTCTTCCTCTCTTTCTTTCTTTGGTTACCTATTCTTACATTCTTTCTCTCTTTCTCTCTTTTTTTCTCTTTCTTTTTCTTTTTTTTTGTTTTAATACCTGTTGTTACTTTTATTTCCTTTATTATTTTGCATTTCTTTTTCCTTTTCACTTCCTTTTTTATTTTATTTCTTGATGTTTTTTTTATTTATCTT
>NC_066556.1:12889289-12891789 GCF_024679095.1 Eriocheir sinensis
TCAAATTGTGATTTCTTCTTGTTCTATTTGATCGATCAATTGTAAAGTAATCTTCCGCATTAATATCACTGAATCCTTTGAACATTTTAAACACTTCTATTAGATCGCCTCGCATTCTTCGTTTTGATAGGCTGAATAAATTTACTTCTTTAAGCCTTTGTTCATATGACAAATTTCTCAACCTAGGAATCATCTTTGTTACTCTTCGTTGGACCCGTTCCAACTTTTCTATGTCTTTTCTGTAGTAGGAGACCAAAACTGTACACAGTACTCTAGACGGGGTCGAACCAACGAATTGTACAGTTTTAATATTACTTTTTCCGATTTATTATTAAAGACTCGTCCGATGAAGCCAACCAATTTGTTTGCAGTTTTAACTACCTCTGAACAATGCTGACCGGGCTTTAAATCGCTTGATATAGTGATTCAAGATCCTTTTCTTTACTTACTGCAGAAAGTTGTTGGCCATTCATTACGTACCGAACGCGATTGTTATTTTTTCCGATGTGCAACACTTTACATTTCTCAACGTTAAATTTCATTTGCCATTGATTGGCCCAACGTGCAAGTCGATCTATATCTGATTGTAAAGCTTCTTCGTCGAGTATCGCAGTTACTTTACTAGCAATTTTGTGTCATCAGCAAATTTTGATACTTTGCAAATGAGCCCATCATCGATATCATTAACATAAATTAAGAAGAGCATGGGGCCAAGCACTGATCCTTGAGGTACGCCGCTTTTGACATCGAGCCAGTTAGATGTAACACCGTTTAGAACTACTCTCTGTTTCCGCTCAGAGAGCCAGTCCGCAAAATTGTGAATGTTACCTGAGATACCGTGCGCCAGTAGTTTGCTGAGCAATCGTTGGTGGGGGACCTTATCAAATGCCTTTTGAAAATCCAGATATATGATATCTACTGATCTGCTTTCATCGAACACCTCAAAAATATAGTGAAAAAATCAAGTAAGTTAGTCAAACACGAACGTTTACTACGGAAGCCATGTTGCGAATTATTTATTATATTATTTTCTTCGAAGAATTTCACCATATTGTCGCGAATGATAGTCTCCATTAACTTACAAACAATAGATGTCAGGCTAATTGGTCGATAGTTTCCTGGATGAGACTTGTCCCCCTTTTTGAAAATTGGTGTGACATTTGCAAGTTTCCAATCCGACGGAACTTTTCCAGCTGTTAAAGATTTATTGAATATGATGGAGAGCGGTTTACAAATATGATGTTTGATTTCTTTTAAGACCCTAGGGTTAATTTTGTCTGGAAAAGGAGCTTTGCTTACTATAATCTTTTCAATTGTGCGTAAAATGTCACTTTCTACGATGAGCACGCCACTTAACATCTTTTCGGTCCTTCTAACCTCCGGCGGTTGAGTAGATAAACAATCTTCGTCAGTAAATACGGATGCGAAAAAGTTATTTAGGATTGTAGCCATTTCATTTTCATCGTTCGTGTGGTTACCATTTTCATTAGCAAGCGGTCCGATACCACAAGTGAGTGACTTTTTATTATTTACATAGCTGAAAAATTCTTTAGGATTAGATTTACTTGTTTCCGCTATATATTCTTCAAGATTTTTCTTGCTTCGTTTTATTCTGTCCAACTCTAGTTTGTCAGCCTCGCTCTGAGATGATATGTACCTACTGTATACGCGTTTTTTTAAGAGATAGGCTATTTTGAATTTCGTTATTCCACCATTTGGGTTTCTTCTTAGAAGCTGAACGTCTGTTACGATAGGGTACGCATATGCTTATGGCATTGTTCAATATTGTGGTGAAGGCCCCCCAAGATTTATCAATATCTGTTTCCGCCGTGATTTCAGTCCAGTCAGAATTATTTAGAATTTATCGGAGTCTTACGAAATTAGCACTGATAATCAGGTACCTTGTCTTTACTAGGAGTTACTTTACTTTCTTTCATATTGATGCTGAATGTGATAGTTCGGTGATCGCTAGAACCAAAAACTGGGCCAACATTTACTTCGTTAACTAGATCAGCTGTCGTTGAAAAGATAAGGTCAAGTATATTATTTTCCAGAGTCGGTTCTTGAACGTGTTGATGTAAATCACTTTCTAGTAAATTTGTGTACAGGTCGAGCCCTGTATGACAGTTCAACGGTTCACCCCATCTTTTCACTGGCAAGTTAAAGTCCCCAACAATTACTGCCTCGCAACTGCTACTTGTTTCTAATAATAATTCACTTAATGCGTGGTCGATATCAAGAGTCTGCCTTGGCGGTCTGTAGATAAGTCCAATTACTATTTTACGAGATTTATTTTTAATTTCAATGAAGACCGTGTCTACATTGGTTATAATATCTGTTTTCACGGATACTGGATGGAGAGAGTTGTGGATATAAAAGATAACGCCTCCACCCTGTCTGTTCTCTCTTTCATGACTAAAAATGGTATAACCCGGTAATCTATATTCCGCAATGAAATCTCTATTTGAAGTGTCTATCCAAGATTCTGTGACTCCGATGA
>NC_066556.1:12896789-12900582 GCF_024679095.1 Eriocheir sinensis
TTTGTTTATCTTTCTTTCTCTGTGTGTCTGTCTTTGTCTGTGTTTCTTTCTCAATATCTATCTTTCTCTCTGTTTCTCCCTCTCTCACTCTCTCTAACCTCTCTTCCCTTTCTCCTTCTCTCTCTCTAATCTCTCATACACTCTTCTCTATAATTTTCCACACCTGGGCGTCACAATAAGGTAGAATCCAGGTGTCACAAATCACTAATTAACCTGCGCCTTCCCACGCCACTAGCTCGTAATCAGAAGGCCAATTAGATAACCAAAGGATACCTGGCCGTAATTAGGGAAGGTGTGGCTGCGGCAATATCGCTGTCACCTGTGAGCCATTAGGACCAGGTAAATATGGGACAGGTGAGGTAAGGTGAGCTCAGGTAGCGTTTCAAGGGCGAGGAAAGGAAAGGAATGAGAGAAAGGGAAAGGAAGGAATAGAAAGGTGAGGGAAGGAAGACAAAGGAATGGAAGGAAGAAAAGGAATGACAGAAAGGGAAAGGAAGGAAGAGAAGCTGAGGGAAAGGAAGGAAAGAAGGTAAGGGAAAGGAAGGAATGGTAGAAAGGGAAAGGAAGGAGAAGAAGGAAGGTGAGACGAAGGAAAGGAATGACAGAGAGGCAAAGAAAAACAGGAAAGGTATGATAGAGAGGGAAAGGAATATGGAAAAAGGAGAAAAGAAAAGGAAAAAAATAAAGATAAACGAGAGAGGAAAGGAGAGAGAAAAAAGAGGGAATTAGAAGTAGATAAAGCACAAGATAGAAAAATAAGGAAAGGAGAAAAAAGAGAAAAGAAGACAAAATGATGATGAACCGGATAAGAAACAAGGAAGAAGAAAAACAGGAAAAAAGAAAGAAAAATGAAAACAAGAAAAATAGATAAAAAAAAACGGGAAAAAACCACCAGAGAAAGAAACCATTAGCAAACCAAACACAGCGAAAACGATAATACCAGAACTAAAACCACTCCCTTCCCTCCTCCTCCTCCTCCTCCTCCTCTTCCTCCTCCTCTTCCTCTTCCATGTCGAGTGCACTGTCACGCGGAAGTAATGTTAGAGGTGATTCATGTCTCTCGTAGAAATAGATGAGATTGATGTTGTGATTAGAGGGACGAGGAGGAGGAGGAGGAGGAGGAGGAGGAGCGCATCAGACCACATTAGTTCCCCCTCAAAGATCTGCGGCGGAGGTTGTGGTGGAGATTGAAGGAGCGGAAGGAGAGTAGCTGGCTTGCCGTCTCTATAGAAAGGACAGTCTAGCGGAAAGAAGTGTGGTTTTAATTGGAAGTATAGCAGTAGTAGTAGTAGTAGTAGTAGTAGTAGTAGTAGTAGTAGTAGTAGTAGAAGTAGCTATTGTTGTTTTCGCTGTCACATCAACATAGCAAAACAAACAAACACACTATCCCACATGCAATTAAATAGCGTTACTATACAGAGGCGCCTTCCCCCAGTGCTCATCTCCGGCACCCTCCACATCCCTCCTCTTATTCACACTCCCCTGCCTCCGCGTTGCCATGGTTACCTCACCTGAGCGTCACCTGGGAACCTACGCACCTGGTAGTGGCTGAGCGGCTCTTTCTCTCTTGCCTGGAATCGAACTCGGGTCCTCACACTTGGCGATAACAGTAGTAGTAGTAGTAGTAGTAGTAGTAGTAGTAGTAGTAGTAGTAGGAGGAGGAGGATTTTTTTTTTTTAATTCTTCTCTTCTTTCCCTTTTCTTTCGCTTTTCTTTCTAATTCTCCTTTATTTCCTACCCTTTTCCTCTCTTTTTTCTCTCTCCCTTCATTCGCCTTTCTTTTTTTTTCATTTCTGCTTTTCTTTCTCTACCCCTTCTCTTACTTTTCTTTCCTTTCTTTGTTTTTCTTTCTTGTTCCCCTTGTAGTAGTAGTAGTAGTAGTAGTAGTAGTAGTACTAGTAGTAATAGTAGTAGTAGTAGTAGTAGTAGTAGTAGTAGTAGTGCGATATGAGGTTACCTTAATGAGTGTTTCCACCTGTGACCTTTCCGCCAGGTGACCACGCCCTTACCTGTCTGCCCCCCCCCCTTCATCCCCACCCCCCTCCCCCCTCTCCTCCCCTTACCTTACTCTACCTATTTCCCCTCTTTCATAACCACTTCTCCCCTCTTCCTCTTTCTTTCTCCTCTGTAACCTAACCTTTCCCTCCTCCTCCTCCTCCTCCTCTTCCTCTTCCTTCTCCTTCCCCTCTTTTTTTCCCTCGTTTTTTTTTCTCACCCTTACATCCTCCTCTTCTTCCTCTTCCATCTTCTAAGTCTTCTTCTTTTTCTCTCCTCCTCCTCCTCCTCCTTTCTTTCCTTTCCCTTCCTTTTCCATTTCCTCCTTCTCTTCTCCCTTCTTTTATCTTCTTCCTCTTATTCCCTATCTTCCCCTTCCTCCTCCCCTTCTTATCACACCTTCCTCCTCCTCCTCTTTCCCCTCACCTCCCCGTCCACCCTTCACCCCCCTACACACCCCATAACCACTCAGCTCCTCCTCCCCTCTTTTTAGCCCCTCCATCACGTATCACCACCATCACCTCCTCCTCCTTCTCCTCCTCCTCCTCCTCCTCCTCCTCCTCTCCTTCTTCACCCCCATTAGTTGATTATCTCAGGTCAGAGAGAGAGAGAGAGAGAGAGAGAGAGAGAGAGAGAGAGAGAGAGAGAGAGAGAGAGAGAGAGAGAGAGAGTTTATAGTAGCGATGATAACTTTATTTCACACATTTTTTTCACTCATTTCGTACCTCCAATTTTTTTTTTTTTTTTTACTTTCTTTTTTTTCTTTTTTATGATCACATGTTTAATTCAGTCACCTGTCCTCTTACTTTCCCTTTCCTTTTCCTTTTTCCTTTTCTCTCCCTTTTCTTTACTTTCCTTCTCTCACCTATCGCTTCCTTTCTACATTTTCCTTTTCTTTTCTTCATCTGGTTTCCCCTTTTTTTTCTTTTTCCTTCCCCTTTATTTTCATTTAGCTTTCCCTTCTTTTTTTTTGTATTTTCCCTTCATTTTTTTTACCTTTTCATTTCTCTCGTATCTTCTTTTTCTTTCTTTTCCTTTCCTTCACTTACCTTTCCCTTCTTTTCATTTCCCTTCATGTCCTTTCCTTCTCCGTCTCTTCCTTCCTCTCCATTCCTTTCTTCCTCTTCTCTTCTCTCTTTCCTCCCTCCTCCTCTAATATTTCTCTCCTCCCCTGAAATTCAATACCCTCCCTTCTCCTTTTCTTTCTTTTCCAATCCCTTATTTCCTTCTCTCCCTCCCCTCTCTCTTGCTTTCTCTCCCTTTCTTTTCTCTCTCTTCTTCCCTTTCCATTCCCTTATTTCCTTCTCTCCCTCCCCTCTCTCATGTTTTCTCTCCCTTTCTTTTCCTTCTCTCCTTTCCATTCCTTTTTTTTTCTCCATACGTTTCCTCTCCTTGCTACCATACGATTTCATGCCTCTCCCTTCTCCGTCTCTTCCTCCCTTCCTCTCCCTTCCCTCCCCTTCCTCTCCCCTCCCTATCTCCCCATACACTCCCCCGCATTATTCATATCTCTCAGCCCATGCCCAGTTCAGACTAGGCTCCCCTCACTATTAACTGTCATAAGCTAAGTTAGCTCCCCTCCTCCCCTTCCTTCTCCCCGGCCTGCCCCCTTCCTCTACCAGTCGTCTCACACCCAGGACACCTCCCATAACTGACCGTAATATTCTCCCCATCTCCCCCATTCCTCTCCTCCTTCCCTCTCTTCTCCTTTTCCCTTTCCTTTTCCTCCTTTCCATTTCACATCTCACAGTCTTCCGCTACATATAGTATTGTGTTTATCGGGATGAAGAAGAGGGAA
>NC_066556.1:13026379-13046379 GCF_024679095.1 Eriocheir sinensis
ATCAAGGCTTGTGTATAGTCCGGCAAATCTTAAGTAGCGGCTCTGACGTAGACAGCCCCCTAGACCCTGTTGCCGTCTCCAACTGACCTCGCACACCGTGCCTCTCACACTCCTCTCTCTCTCTCTCTCTCTCTCTCTCTCTCTCTCTCTCTCTGTGTGTGTGTGTGTGTGTGTGTGTGTGAGAGAGAGAAAAGTGTGGTGTACTCTCATTCGGGGAGTATGGTGCACAACAATGCATGATAATAATAATAATAATAATAATAATAATAATAATAATAATAATAATGATAATAATAATAATAAACCTCTTAAAAAAAAACTACACCAAGACTCTTTACCCCTTGGGTGGTGTGGAAATAAGGTCAAAGTGTAATATTTTCATGTTCTTAGCGACCACTCCTTCCCCACTTCCTGGCCATCCCCAGCGGCACCTCACCATTCACCTGCATATGACTCATCAGAATTTGCTTGATGGTCCTGGCATTCCATATATAGGTACAGTGTCCATATTTTATCATAATTATGCCATATGGCTGACATTGTATGGCAGATGGCAGACACACTAAAAATGGCAGAAATGCGATAATTAAAGCAGGCAGAGCAACAGGCAACTGCGGTGTATTGGGTCGATTTGAGCTGACAACGCTGCGGTGGCAACGCTGCCGAGTGTTGTACAAATTTCTTTGTATTCACTCACAGCTAGAGAATCAATCATACAAAAACATATTTGTTTTTATACTAGATTGAGAGAGAAAGAGAGAGAGACACGGGGAGAGAGAGAGAGAGAGAAGGGTGTGAGAGGCACGGTACGCGAGGTCAGTTGGAGACCGGCTGGTTGCCGATTAGTAATTCCGTATTTATTATCCGATGCAACTGAAATGTGGCACAGTTATAGGGTACCCTACACTGTATGTACCCATAAAATTTCATTAGAATTGGGCAATTAGTTATCGAATTAGAGCCAAATTAGTGCGAAACTAAACAAACTTTCCTTAAACCTAAAAACAGACTACACATTTTATCCTATGACAAAAATATATATATCAGTGGAAAGGGCTTGATTTTCTCTACAAGATTTGGGAGGCAAATTTTTGAATGAGTTCTAATTAGTCGAATTAGGGCCGTACAAAGTTAGTGCAAAATTTGCAACGACTAATTTCGGGTAAATTAATTTTTTCACAGACTAATTGTAGATGAATGAAATGGAAAATAGAAAATCTAATCCCCAAACATTATAGCGCAAATCAAGCTCTTTCCAGTGATATGCATATCGTTGTTCTAGGACGAATAGTCTGGCCTTTTTTTAGCATAATGTGCAAAAAAACTAGGTTTTCAGAAAAACGCTATGAAAGTCCAATCACATATTTATTTACTCAATATGTTGGTGTTGTGGTCGTGTTGCTGCTGTAATATGTTAGAGCAACTCATCACCTAATAAAATACATAAGTCCTGTAACAGCTATACAAACAATAAAATATTCATTGGGTATCATAGGTATCATAGTGAGTGCCTACATAAAAAAAAAAAAAAAAAAATCATTGTCGCCATACATGTGATTTCATTGAAAATAAAGCAATTTACGCAATTCTTTCGCTATATGGAGGTCAATCACGGGTCACTACTACGCTCGGTGCCCAGCCGGGCCAAAATTGACCCGCATTAGGTTGAAATAAGGCCATTTTTGAGGCACTTAGAGATATCGGATGGCAAATTTACACTACCCAGTCGATATACTATGCTGTAAGGTGGTGAAATCCGGTGTTGCCAGAATTTGGTAAATTTCTCGAATTTTGGCCTCGGCAACCAGCCGGACTATAGTAGTCGTACAGGTCCCTCGCTTTTGAGGATGACGGGGGAGGAGAAGGGGGAGGGAGGTGGAGAAAGGAGGAGAGGGGAGGGGTGTCAGGAGGGTGAGGAAGGATAAGGTGAGATAGGGCTTCTCTGTATGAAAGAGATGGGTGGGGAGGCGGGGTGTGTGCCACTGAGAATGACGGGAAAGAAGAAGGGTGAAGGATGGAAAGAGGGCGGGGGGCGGGGGGGGGGGATTAAAAATATCCAGCGTGGGTGGTGCGGGACGTACTGTACGGTGTAGAGTAAGGCACCGAGTGTAATTATACGTCTGGACTTCCGCTCGCTTGAAGGATAAAGAACACACGATTTAATTGAATAAGGAAGTTTCATGCGATCGTAATTATCGCGATGGAAACAATTACAAGCAAAGTGGAGACGACTGTAATAGTGTGTACCAACTTCCTTTCGCTTGGTTTAGGACACGAGAGGTGGTGGCTGAGTGGTCAGCAGGCAAGCGCTGCGTCCAGGAGGACGCAGGTTCGCGTCCCGCCCGCTGCTACAATCAAGCTGGCAAATTTTCAGTCACCGCCGAGTGGCCGAAGACTACCCTCATGCTGTACTGAAGACCACCTATCAACCCGGACTCTAGCTTCTCTCTAAGAGATGATCAAAGTTGAGCTCCGGAGAGCAGCATAAGCAAAGCAAGATGGCGCCACTTTAAACACTTACCTGCGCCATAGTGGGCTGTGGCCGACCACCAGGCCCCGCTAAGAAAGCCTACTGGCGCCATAGGCGAAATGTAAAAACAAATAAATAAATAAGTAAATAAATAAATAATAAAAAGAGTCGGGACAACGTAATAATGTGTACCAATTTCCTTTCGCTTGTCGGATTTAAAACACGGGACACAGTGATGATGTAATTGATTGAGGAAGTTTGAAAGCGATCAGAACTGTCACGAAGGAAGTTCTTTGAAGAGCAAGGAACGTGGAGACGATAGAGGCACGGAGGCCGAGTCTTCTTTAGGGAGTAGTACACTCGCAAAGGAAGGGGAAGGGGAAGGGGAGGCGATAGGGGGACGGGGAACTATAGCGGGACGAGATCTAACAGCCGTAGAATTAATCTCCCCCATTCCCGTTCCCTTCCCTTCCCTTTCTCTTGGCCACAACCCGTAGTGTAAAGCGTCCCCATGTGGTTGGGGTTGCTTTACGCTACCCCGTGAGGGTGCGGATGGGGTGGGAAAAATGTTGACTCCGCGGGGCAGAGAGCAGGACATCTTCGGCTTTTCCTTCGTATATTTCATGAGTAAATAGTGTGCTATTTGTTATGATAGAAGGACATATATTGAAAAGTATCAGAATATTTTTATGACTGATATTATATCGCAAACTTTGCTAAAGTTAATATATATTTTTTAGTTTGTAAAGACTGGTGTTTCCATTTGATTGTAAACGTACAGTTATTCCTGAAGATTCATTTATAATTGTCCCCAAGAATGGCAAAAGACGGCAGATTGATAACTAAACATGGCATTATTATGGGAATACTTAACATATACCATAAAAAATAGCATTTCTTGGCGACCACCTTGATTTAAGACAAAACTGCCATAAATGACACGACCTGGCAACCCCTATGTGGCTGCCCAGGTGTGTGTGACCAGTCATGGTTTTATGATATATAATGTATATGAATACAATGGTGTGTGAAAAATGCATTATTTATCTCGTTTTCTGTAATTATTGGCTTGAAAGTGCTGCCAACATTATTATGACGTGCGGGTTGGTCCCTCATATCTTTCCCGGGGATGGGAAGGTGACGGGGCGGCTTGTCCATACCCCAGTCCCGCGTATGGGGATGGGGACGAGAAGGGAATGGGGAAGACTAACACTATGGTCGTAAGTCTTCTAAGGGATGGAGTACACTCGCAAAGGAAGCTCAAGTAACAAGGGACAAGATCACGATAGAGCCTTGGGGGCCGAGTCTTCTTGGGGCGGAGGAGGAGGAGGGAAAAAGTGTGCACTTTCGTGCTGGGAAGTGGGGTGCCGGAAACAAGGTAGAGAGGGAGGGGTGCCGGAAACAAGGTAGAGAGGGAGGGGTGCTGAGGGGAGTGTTTCTTGCCCCCAGCCGCCTGCCTCACCCTCCCTCACTCCCTCCTTTTTCCCTTTGTCTTCCCTCCCTCCCTTGCATCTCCCTCCGTCTTTATTTTCTCTTCGTCTTCTTCCAATCATGTATCCCTCCTATCTACATCTCTCCCTTCTCTTCCCTTCACTTTTTTCCCTCCTTTTTCTCCTCTCCCTTGCGTCTCCTTCCTCCTCCCTCCTCCCTATCCTCCCTTCTTTTTTCTCATCCTCCTCTTCCATTCATCCCCCTTCATCCTTTTCCCTTCGTTTCCCTTCTCTTCCTGTCACTTCTCCTTTCTCTCCCCTTCATGTCTCTTCCTTCTCTTCTCTCATCATTATCTTTCTGTGCCTTCCTTTCGTTTTCTCTCCTTTTCTTTATCTTCCTCCTCTTCCCTTCACCTTCTTTCCTTCTCTCCCCTGCATCTTTCTCTCTCCGTCTCTCCTCCTGTAGCAGTCACCGCTGAAAGCCGTGTGCTCTCCTTCCCGGTGACTAAGAAAATGGAGTGCGGCAGCACACACTATATATTTTGTTATTGATGTCCCTTGTCTTGTCTCTCGGCTCTTTCTGTCTTTCGTATTGCGTCTCAATTGTTTATATATTGTTTCTCGTTTACCTTCTACTGTCTGTCCTCGTCCTGCTATACATTCCTTCTACACATTGTTTCACATATACACCAACTTAAATGTTTCTAAAACTACTCTACATCTACACAAACGCATAAACAAACAAACACCTATTCTATGTGCTGTGCTTGTCTTAATGACCTGTGTATGTTTTTTATGAATAAAGTAACCCTGGCGGATATGAGCTTCTCTACCCGTGAACCAATTAGCACTGAGAACACTCGCTACCACCAACACTCCCTCCTTCCCTCTTTCTTACACCCTACATTCTTTTTCTCTTCGTCCTCTTCCCTTCATCTCCCTACTTCTCTTTCTTCATCTTCCATCTTCTTCTCTTCCCTTCATCTCTTTCTCTATTTCTCTCCATCTCCCCCTCTCCCTTCTTTTTCTTTTTTCCTTTTCCTTCCGGTGTTTTTGCGTGTGATTTGGCTGTTTCCGAGTGTTCTACGTGGGTTTCAGGGTTTCAATGTGTTGTTTTTCCGGTGTTTCTGCGTGTGATTTGGCTGTTTCCAAGTATTCTACGTGGTTTTCAGAGCGTTTCGAGTGTGTTGTTGTGTTTCCGGTGTTTTTCCGCGTGATTTGGCTGTTTCCGAGTGTTTTACGTGGGTTTCAGAGTGTTTCGAGCCCCCCCACCCTCGCTCACCTCACCTCCTTTCTGCTCCTCCTCACTACAAATCCCCTAGAGGATTAGCCCTTTCTACCCCTCCCTCACCTCCACATATTTCTAAGCCCCCCCCCTCGCTAACCTCACCTCACATCCTATTTACCCACCCCTTCACCCACCTCACCTGACCTCTATCCTAACCCTCCTTGATCTCACACACCTCACTCACCTCCTCTCTTCCCCCCTCTTCACTCACCTCACATTCTTCCTACTCCTCCTCTCTCTCACTTTTCCTCCTTTCCTAAACCCCCTCTCACTCACCTCACCTCCTTTCCTAATCCCCTTCACTCTGTGTTTTTATCTCTTTCATTTCAGGCAATCATTAATCACTTTCAGCTAAGATAGCGCCTAAGAAGTGCAGTACTTGTACCGGTAGCTCCTCAGCTCACTTTTTTACAGGGCGTTCTGCTGTCTGTCGAAGTTGTATCTCCAGGCAGCATCTCGAGACAAGACTGCAGGAGCAAGAAGAGAAGATGGAAGCAGGTCAGAATAAAATTATAGAACTTTCTCGCACTGTTGCCTCCTTGCAGGA
This sequence comes from Eriocheir sinensis, assembly GCF_024679095.1. Lineage (NCBI taxonomy): Eukaryota > Metazoa > Arthropoda > Malacostraca > Decapoda > Varunidae > Eriocheir > Eriocheir sinensis. Next base: position 13,032,115 of record NC_066556.1, read on the forward strand.
ATTCATCCAGGCTAATGTTGCTGTGGTGCCAAACCCTTCTCCAACCGCCCCCTTGCCCTCAGCGGTACCGTCGACACCAGCGGACAACACCACGCAGCGGGAGGGTGGTAGTGGCACCGCCCATGATGGCTTCACCGTCGTGAATGGAGGAGCCAAACCAGCCAGACAAGCAATTTATCCTGTTCATTGCTTCGACAGGTTTGCCATTCTGGAGGAGGAGGACGAGCAGGAGAGCACCTTCCTGGTGGGTGACTCCGTGATTCGCCAGCAGGTCGTTGAGTTCTGCGGCAGAGTTCCTCGTCGAAGACGGAACTATTGCTATTCTGGTGCTGGGATCGACGATGTAACTGCTTCTCTTGAGGAGATCTCCCCCCAGGCTACTAATGATTCACTGTTTGTTATTCACACTGGTACGAACGACGTCACCACGACCCGGTCTGAGGAACTCCTGGACAAATACCGTAGGCTCATCCAGCAGTATAAGTCTAAATCCCCTAACATTTTGATTTCAGGAGTTCTACCACGGACGTGGGCGGAGTGCGACTTCTTCAGTAAGGCCTTCAGCCTAAACAACCGCTTACAGACTCTTTGCAGAGAGCTTGACGTGGAGTTCTTCATCGCCTGGGACAATTTCTACGGACAACGTGAGCTCTTCCACAGGGACGGAATACACCTGTCTCCCATCGGGGCAGCCAGATTCGGAAGGCTCCTCAAAGACGCAATACGTGACACCCGATCAAAAAACGACTCTCAGCCACGTCCCTCCACCCCGCCCGTGTAAATAGACGCCATGCAACGCAACAAACCCGTAACCGTGATCCCGCAAGTACCACCACCTCTATTACCAAGCCTCTAGATAACTTAAAAATCCTTAGTTTCAATGCGCGTAGCCTAAGAAATAAATTTAATGAACTGAGATGTCTTGCTCTAACAGAAAATTTTGACATAATTGCTATAACCGAAACATTTATCGACACCACAAATATTGATTTAAGTTCCGAATACAACATGGACGGTTACAGACTCTTCAACAAAGATCGTGTAAACCGTAGAGGCGGTGGCGTCGCCCTTTTTGTCAAAAGCTATTTGCAACCCACTGACAGAACACCAGGAGACAGTAACATTGAACATTTGTGCGTGCCATTAAACATTGCAAAGGTCAATTTAAATATATATGTCACCTACAGGCCTCCGGGGCAATCACTCGATACCGATCTTGAAATGTACAGCGTTTTAAGGCAGTCACTTAATAACAGCGACTCACTGATATTGGGAGACTTTAACCTCCCCCATATCGACTGGGCGACGCTGTCAGGTACAGAAGGCGAGTCACATAGAATGATCGAATTTTTTGAAGAAAATCATGTAAGCCAAATGGTTTCTGAACCAACTGGACAAAATAACATACTAGACCTTGTTATAACGAACCAAGATAACCTAGTCAGTAATGTCACGGTAGGAGAACACCTCGGTTCTTGCGATCATAAATTATTCCGCGTCGACATTAGAGCTCAAATATCAGTGACTGAAAATAAAGTAAAGGTGCCCGATTTCAAAAGAGCTAACTTCGTAGAAATCCGACGAAAACTAATAGAAATGTAACTATCAGATGACGGTAATGTAGAGGACGCCTGGCTAAGCTTTAAAAATCATTTACTCACTCAGCAGAACTCATTCGTCCCCTTGTGCGAGAAGCGAATTAACACTAATAAAAGCCCACCTTGGTTTAATAGCGAAATTAAACACTCAGTCAAGGAGAGAAAATTGATTTACAGGTTAAAGAAAGAACAAAGCACACCCGAGAACATTAGACTTTATAATGATGCCAATCGACGAGTAAAAAGATTAGTATGTCAGGCAAAGCGTAGATATAAAGAAAATATTGCAGCCAACTGTAGAAATAATCCGAAATCCTTCTTCAATTACATAAACAACAGAAAGGCGATCAGAAGTGGAATTGGACCTTTAACAAACAGCGACGGTGCACTAGTGACTGACAGCCAACCCATTGCAAACCTCTTAAACAATTACTTTTCCTCGGTGTTTAACACCAACAGTCTTCCTCTCACTACCACCAACACCAGTACTAATGTAAATCTCGAGCATGCATTGCCTAATTTTGAAATAACAACCGATGAAGTCCTTAAAGCTCTCCATTCACTTAAAACAAATAAGAGTCCCGGACCCGATAAAGTATATCCTATACTGCTTAAAGAAACAAAGAGCGAAATGCTCTCCTCCCTCACAACCGTATTCAATATGTCCTTGCGACAAGGCATCGTCCCTTCGGGTTGGAAAAAGGCTAACGTGACACCGATTTTTAAGAAAGGAGACAAAAAAATACCAGATAACTACCTACCCATTAGTCTAACTTCAATTGTAGGTAAGCTACTTGAGAGCATAATTAAAGACAAAATTGTGAGTTACCTCGAAAGCCACTCATTAATTGGGGATTCACAACATGGCTTCCGTAACAAAAGATCCCGCCTATCAAACCTGTTGACCTTTTATAACGACCTCTTCTCAGTTTATGACGTAACTAAATCATTGGTCATAGTCTATCTTGATATCCAGAAAGCATTTAATAAAGTCCCACATCATAACTTACTTTATAAATTAAAGCAAATAGGTATTGACGGTCAAGTAAACCAATGGATCGCGAATTGGTTAAGCAACAGACAACAAAGAGTTGTGATTGACGGATTTAACTCAGAGTGGGCGCCGGTCACTAGTGGCGTCCCATAGGGCTCGGTTCTTGGCCCAGTGCTCTTCATTATTTACATCAACGACGTAGATGTTGGACTCAATAATCGCATTAGTAAATTTGCAGACGACACAAAGATTGGTAACTTGATTCTCACTGACGAAGACAGGCAAAGCCTCCAAGAGGATTTGCACAAAATTACAGCTTGGTCGGAGAGATGGGAGATGTTCTTTAATGTAGACAAGTGCCAGGTCCTTCAAGTTGGAACAAGAAATAAGAAGTTCGATTACGAAATGCGAGGCGTTAAACTCACAAGCGTTCAATGCGTTAAGGACCTGGGGGTCAAAATCGCGTCAAACCTCAAATTCTCAAATCAATGCATCGATGCAGCAAATAAAGCGAACAGAATGTTGGGCTTCATTAAAAGAAACTTTTTATTCAAGAATAAAGATGTAATACTTCCGCTCTACAGTAGTTTAGTCAGACCCCACTTGGAATATGCGGTACAGTTTTGGTCTCCTCACCATGCAAAGGACATTGCTAAATTAGAAGGTGTTCAGCGTCGGGCAACAAAAATGATCCCTTCCTTGCGCAACAAATCCTACTAAGAAAGGCTTTTCACCCTTAACATGTTCTCTCTTGAGAAACGTCGCCTCCGAGGAAAACTGATCGAATGTTTTAAAATACTTAATGGTTTCACAAATGTAGACAGAACAAAATTGTTTATGATCGATGACACTTTGTGAACGAGGAACAATGGCATAAAACTCAAATGTAGACAAGTAAATTCAGACTGCACCAAATTTATCTTCACCAACGTTGTAGTCCGAGAATGGAACAAGCTCCCATCGTCAGTGGTCCAGTGTAACACGATTGACTCCTTTAAAAACAAACTCGACCGTCACTTCCTTGAACTTTATATTAGCTAGAATAGAAAAGCAACGTTTTGGAGCCATCTGATTAATGTAGATTCAGTTAGGTTTAAGGACACACCACCTAGTCTGGACCATGGGGTCTGTGTGGTCTGATTTTCTATGTAATTCTATGTAATTCATCCTCCTCCTCCTCCTTTGTACACAGTGATTACTTTACATAATGCATGGAAGGAGGAACCGGGAGAGAGAGAGAGAGAGAGAGAGAGAGAGAGAGAGAGAGAGAGAGAGAGAGAGAGAGAGAGAGAGAGAGAGTCACTCCTGAGGTTATCTATTTGCCTTGCGGGGAACGGAAAAGTCAACGGTAATGAAGTTTTCTTTATAATAACGAACCTGAGGACAGCAGACGAGTTTTTGCGATGTTGTTCCTTCGTATAATTCATGTTTTTGTGGCGACGGTGTTAATTTGAGGGTTGGGGCGAGACGGGAAGTATGTGGTACCGTACGAGGAAAGATGGAGGGGGATAGAAAAGAGAAAGGAAAGGAGATCAGAAAGAGATGATGGGGAAAGGAGAGGAAAGCTGTAAGTGTGTGTTCTCCGTCTGTTCATATTCTTAAACATTTCCTCGCCCAAGCACACACAGTTGACAAGGCTTTCGTAGGAGTTGTGGGCATTTCCAGAGGTAACTTTATGACCCTGGTGGTAGTGCGACTCTTCTTCTGTACCGTGAATATGAAAACAATGAAAATCCGATTGGTCTCTCTCTTGTGTGTGTGTGTGTGTGTGTGTGTGTGTGTGTGTGTGTGTGTGTGTGTGTGTGGTCTCTCTCTCTCTCTCTCTCTCTCTCTCTCTCTCTCTCTCTCTCTCTCTCTCTCTCTCTCTCTCTCTCTCTCTCTCTCTCTCGTGGTGGCAAGCCAGAGATGCTGTACCTGTTAAAACTTGACTGGGTGACGCGACCAAGGGCAGGGAAGGGTGGGATGGGGAGGGAGGGCATCACGTGCATGTAACAAACAAAACATTGACGTAAAAAGTCGTAAATAGATGTAAAAAGACTTAAATTGTATAAGGGACGTAAAGTGTAAACTTACTGATATCAGAAATTCTCGTCCTGGTTCTAAACACATCTTATGAACGTAGTCTGATGTGAGTCTTTCAATGAGTTTCAGACAATTGCTGAACTGTAAACAAACGCACGTGCTAAGAGAGTGGCAGGCGAAGGTCACGCGAACAGTGCCAACAACATGAATGATGAAGGGAAGAGGAGGGAGGGCTCTAGGGAAGAGGAGGGAGTGATGAAGGGAAGAGGAGGGAGGGCTCAAGGGAAGAGGAGGGAGTGATGAAGGGAAGAGGAGGAAGGGTTCAAGGGAAGAGGAGGGAGTGATGAAGGGAAGAGGAGGGAGGGCTCAAGGGAAGAGGAGGGATGAAGGGAAGATGAGGGAGTGATGAAGGGGAGAGGAGTGCAAAGGAAAAGCAAACAGCAACAGACCTCTTGGTCCTTATAAGGCGGAGGGAGGGGTGAAGGGAAGAGGAGGAAGGGATAAAAGGAAGAGGAGGGAGATATGAAGGGAACAGGAGGGAATGATGAAGGGAAGGGAAAGAGATGAAGGGAAGAGGAGGGATGAAGGGAAGAAAGAAGAAAAATATATAAAGTGGGAAATGATGTTTGTCGTTTTTAGTGACGTACGCCAACACATCCTTGACTTGACGCCTCGTGGACATTTTCTCTCGGTTGTTGGCGGATGTGATGTCATGGCGCTCACTGACGCTCCGCCACTCACGAGGCTGCGAGTGTTTCCCCGCGGGCCACGGTCTTCATTGCCTTGCTGTCCCACGCCAACACATCCCGTGGAGATTCGAGCAGGACACTCATGGCCCACAGATAGCGACATTTTCCCCATGACCTTTAATGGTGAAGTGCCTCGTAAATACATCTTGTTGTTTGTTCCGTCTCGATATATATAACTTGTCTGTGTTTAAGAAAGAAAGAATATACAGGTTTGACACGTAGCAGGGAGTATAGTTCGATAATTTCCGGTTCAGAAAAAAAAGAGATACAGACAGTTTCTGGAAGTGACCAATTACCAGTTAGATAATTTAAGCTTTAGAAGTAACAATAAGATTCAGCCATTGTTTCATTAGCAGAATAGCGTAGTAATATAGTGTTGCAAACTAGTCCTGCGTATGTTAGTGTCTACCAGGGAGGGCTTCACAGGGAGGCCAGGTACGGGAGTGTTCTACGGGAATATCTATCTGTCTCTATCTATCTTTGTGTCAGTACCACTCAGAGGACCGAAAGAAGGTTAGATACGGGCGTGTTAGTGTCAGTAGGCCAAGGAGAGGATCACAGGGAAGGCGTGTTAGTGATAGTAATAGCACTGAGAATAAGACAGGGAGGTTAGTTACGGGGTTGTGAGTGTCTTCACCACTCACGGGATCAAAGAGAGGTTTAAGTTGGATAAGTTTATATTCAACAAGGACATGGGCAAGAATTGGTTTACTAACAGAGTGGTGGATGAGTGGAACAGGTTTGGCAGTCATGTTGTGAGTGCCAATACTTAGAGTGGTGGGTGAGTGGAACAGGCTCGGCAGTCATGTTGTGAGTGGTAATACTTACAGAGTGGTGGATGAGTGGAACAGGCTTGGCAGTCATGTTGGGAGTGTCAGTACGATAGATACATTCAAGAGGAGGTTAGATAAGTTCATGGATAGTGAGGATAAGCTAGGTTAGGTTAGGTTAAGCGAAGGCGTCCCTCTTACACCCTTACCCTCTCCCTCTCTCTCGCCCTTGCCCTCTCGTCAAGACAGATTAGGTTAGGTTAGGTCTTTGTACATTTCTCTAGCCTCCCTGTCACACCCATTGCCTTCCCCCTCCCCCTCGTCTCCCCCCTCTCCCTCGTCTCCCCCTCTCCCTCGCCTCCCCCCCTATCCCTCGCCCTCTCCCTCTCTCTCCCTCTTGCCCTCTCGCTAAGATAAATTAGGTTAAGTTAGGTTAGGTAAGGCTTGGTAATGTTAGGTTAGGTAAGTCGTCCCTCTCACCCTCTCCCTCTCTCTCGCCCTTGCCCTGTCGCTAAGATAGATTAGGTTAAGTTAGGTCAGGTAAAGCAGAGTTGAGTTAGGTCGTCGTGCGTTCCTCTGCACTTGTCCCTCTCACACCCACCCCCACGCCCTCTCCCTCTTTTTTTGCCCAGACATTAGACCTTTTCAAATTTAATCAGATAAATTAGGTTCTAATAACGTCAAGGGGAGGAAGGAAGGCAGGGAGGGCGCGGCAGGGAAAGCAAAGCAGAGGAATGGCAGGGGGAGGAAATGAGACAGGGTTGGTGAGGTAGGGTTAAAGAATGGAAGCAGAGGAATGGCAGGGGGAGAAAGGGAGATAGGGTTGGTGAGGTAGGGTTAAAGAATGGAAGCAGAAGAATGGCAGGGGGGCGGAAGGATGACAGGGAAGGGTGTGGCAGGTTAAGTAAACCAGAGGAATGGAAGGGGGGATGAAGGAATCCAGGGAGGGCGTGGTAGGGGAAAGAAAGAAGGGAGGCCAAGGAATGGCAAGGGGAAGGAAGGCAGAGACGGGTTGGCGAGGGGAAGGGACACAGAGGAATGGCACGCACGTCACGCACGCTACTGCTTCTTGTGGCGGAGCGGCCGCCTCCGACTTCCTGATTGTCACCGGCAAATTTAATCCTTATAAGCAACCCATCACTCCTAATGGAGAACGACCAGTACCACTTCCATTTTATAATTACAATTAAATTACAAATTACATTAGCCTTTAATTAATTATAATTACAATTACTTACTATAATTGCATTTTCAATTACAATTACAATTAAAATTACAAAAAAACTGTAATTAATTACATTTCAATTAAATTACAATTACAATTACTCCAACCCTGGTAGGAAGGGGTAAGGTGTGGGTGGCAGGGGAAGGGAAGCAAAGGGATGACAGGGAGCGGAAGTGGAGGGGATGGGGGGTTCCAGGGGAAGGGAAGGGAAGCAGAGGCATGGCAGGGGAATTATAACAAGTCACGCATTGTGTGGACGCCGCTTTAGAGGGAAGGAAACATGTCCTTTCATGGATCTCAATAACATGCGCGAGAAGATAATTATATGCATCCTTATGTTCACATTACTGTTGCAGATTCGCGGCAATATGATGCTGAAGTTTCCGCGGGAGACGATGGCGGCCGCAGTTTTCTTAATATCAAGCGACAATGTCAGGAAACAGGGGGAGTGAGGGGCGTGAAGTCGTCAGAGTTCAACAGCAGGTGCCACCCAGGTCTTGGGTGCCACCAGCTCTAGACTCGGGGGGGTGCAATGTCAACTCCAGGCTACCTAAATCCGCCAAAGCCAAACCGAGGTGACGTGTTGAATCGGCGCCCTTATGATAGCACGAGAGCCCCGATGGCCTGCCGGCAACGCAGCATCTACCGCTTCCTTGGCGTGGCCGAGGACGCGCCCTTCGCCGAGGTGAAGAAGGCCTACCACAAGGCGGCCCTGCGGCTTCACCCCGACAAAAACCCGGACAATATTAAGGCTGCCACCAAGCAGTTCCAGGCGCTACAGTCTGCCTTCAGGGTGCTGAAGGAGCGGGAGGAGAGGGGCCTGCCGCGGAAGAAGGGGGGTTGCGGGAAGCCTGGGTGCACCAAGTGCTTCAGGAGGAAAGCTCAGCGGGCCGAGGGCGGGCAGGAGGCCCCTCGGAAAGAGAAGAAGTCGTCGAAGAAAGGGGGCTGCGGGAAGCCCGGATGCACCAAGTGTTTCGGGAAGGAAGGGGGTCAGAGCGAGGCCCCGCCGAGAGAGAAAAAGAAGCAAAAGAAGGAGCCCAAGAAGCGCCCCAAGGGGAGCGCGGAGACAGAATTTGAGCGGGAAAAGCGGCGAGCCGATCGGAAATACTGGAGACATCGCCGCCGCAAGGAGAGGGAGGAGGAGGAGGAGCGTCGCTGGCTGGAGGAGGAGGAGGAGAGGATGGAGCAGGAGAGGGAGTACAGACAGATGCTGTACGAGCAGGAGAGGGAGAGGCGGGAACAGGAACGGATCCGTCAGCAGGAGGAGTGGAAGAGGTTTGTTGAACACCGGAACCGCCTGCTGCGAGAGCAAGAGGAGGAGGAGAAAAAGAGGCGGGCGAGGGAGAGAGCGGAGGACAGAAAAGAGGCCAAACGGAGACGTGAAGAGGAGAAGTGGGAGCAGTATCTTGAACTGCGAGCCAGCTGGCTGGGAGAGAGGCCGGGGGAGAACATGGCGGAGGTCAGGGCGCAGTTTCTTGCGGCCCAAGAGACGGTGAGGAGGGATGCTGAGAGGATCAAGCAACGGGAGGAAAGGATGTATAGAGAGGCCGGCTGGCCGATTGAGCAGTTTGTTAGGCCTTTTCTACCGGGGGTAAAGCGAGCGAGGGAAGGGGAGGAGCAGTCGGCGCCAGAAGCGAAGAGTGCCAAAACGATGCACTAAGCACCTCACCCGCCCTGCCCGGCAGCGCTATGGCCTTGAAGAAAGAAAAGTAAAACAAGTAAAAAAATAATAGATAAAAAAATCAGCAAAAAAAAAAAAAAAGATAAGACCAAAAAAAATGTGCAAGGTTTTACAACTTGGTTAAGTTTCAGTTCAGTTTAACTTTAATTTAAATAAGGATTTAAGTTTAACGTTGAAAAAGGAGCAAGGAATCCACTCACAACAGTCGTCCGGCGCTTGAAAAAAATCTTGTAAAATGCAGAAAAAAACGTTGGCAACTGCACAAACAATATGACTGTGTAAATGTGTGAATGTGTGTGTGTGTGTGTGTGTGTGTGTGTGGGAGAAGAGGGAAGACCACAACAACGGAAGGGTATCAAAAATAAAAGTAATGGGAAGGGATGAAGACCCTGGCTTAGTGGCCCGGATTCCATGTAGCTTCACCCTGGCTTAACTGCCTGGGTGGGATGCTGACCTTGGCTTAATTGTCTGGGTGGGATGCTGACCTTGGCTTAACTGCCTGGGTGGGATGCTGACCTTGGCTTAATTGTCTGGGTGGGATGCTGACCTTGGCTTAATTGTCTGGGTGGGATGCTGACCTTGGCTTAATTGTCTGGGTGGGATGCTGACCTTGGCTTAACTGCCTGGGTGGGATGCTGACCCTGGCTTAACTGCCTGGGTGGGATGCTGACCTTGGCTTAATTGTCTGGGTGGGATGCTGACCTTGGCTTAACTACCTGGGTGGGATGCTGACCCTGGCTTAACTGCCTGGGTGGGATGCTGACCTTGGCTTAACTACCTGGGTGGGATGCTGACCTTGGCTTAACTGCCTGGGTGGGATGCTGACCTTGGCTTAATTGTCTGGGTGGGATGCTGACCTTGGCTTAACTGCCTGGGTGGGAGCTGACCCTGGCTTAACTGCCTGGGTGGGATGCTGACCCTGGCTTCATTGTCTGGGTGGGATGATGACCCTGGCTTACCTGCCTGGGTGGGATGCTGACCTTGGCTTAACTGCCTGGGTGGGAGCTGACCCTGGCTTAACTGCCTGGGTGGGATGCTGACCCTGGCTTCATTGTCTGGGTGGGATGATGACCCTGGCTTACCTGCCTGGGTGGGATGCTGACCTTGGCTTAACTACCTGGGTGGGATGCTGACCTTGGCTTAACTGCCTGGGTGGGATGCTGACCTTGGCTTAACTGCCTGGGTGGGATGCTGACCCTGGCTTAACTGCCTGGGTGGGATGCTGACCTTGGCTTAACTGCCTGGGTGGGAGCTGACCCTGGCTTAACTGCCTGGGTGGGATGCTGACCCTGGCTTCATTGTCTGGGTGGGATGATGACCCTGGCTTACCTGCCTGGGTGGGATGCTGACCTTGGCTTAACTACCTGGGTGGGATGCTGACCTTGGCTTAACTGCCTGGGTGGGATGCTGACCTTGGCTTAACTGCCTGGGTGGGATGCTGACCCTGGCTTAACTGCCTGGGTGGAATGCTGACCTTGGCTTAACTGCCTGGGTGGGATGCTGACCCTGGCTTAACTGCCTGGGTGGGATGCTGACCTTGGCTTAACTACCTGGGTGGGATGCTGACCCTGGCTTAACTGCCTGGGTGGGATGCTGACCCTGGCTTAACTGCCTGGGTGGGATGCTGACCCTGGCTTAACTGCCTGGGTGGGATGCTGACCTTGGCTTAACTGCCTGGGTGGGATGCTGACCATGGCTTAACTGCCTGGGTGGGATGCTGACCTTGGCTTAACTGCCTGGGTGGGATGCTGACCCTGGCTTAACTGCCTGGTTGGGATGCTGACCATGGGTTAACTGCCTGGGTGGGATGCTGACCCTGGCTTAACTGCCTGGGTGGGATGCTGACCTTGGCTTAACTGCCTGGGTGGGATGCTGACCTAGGCTTAACTGCCTGGGTGGGTTGCTGGCCGTGGCTTAACTGCCTGGGTGGGATGCTGACCTTGGCTTAACTGCCTGGGTGGGATGCTGACCTTGGCTTAACTGCCTGGGTGGGATGCTGACCCTGGCTTAACTGCCTGGGTGGGATGCTGACCTTGGCTTAACTGCCTGGGTGGGATGCTGACCCTGGCTTAACTGCCTGGGTGGGATGCTGACCTTGGCTTAACTGCCTGGGTGGGATGCTGACCCTGGCTTAACTGCCTGGGTGGGATGCTGACCCTGGCTTAACTGCCTGGGTGGGATGCTGACCCTGGCTTAACTGCCTGGGTGGGATGCTGACCCTGGCTTAACTGCCTGGGTGGGATGCTGACCGTGGCTTAACTGCCTGGGTGGGATGCTGACCCTGGCTTAACTGCCTGGGTGGGATGCTGACCCTGGCTTAACTGCCTGGGTGGGATGCTGAACCTGGCTTAACTGCCTGGGTGGGATGCTGACCCTGGCTTAACTGCCTGGGTGGGATGCTGACCCTGGCTTAACTGCCTGGGTGGGATGCTGACCCTGGCTTAACTGCCTGGGTGGGATGCTGACCCTGGCTTAACTGCCTGGGTGGGATGCTGACCCTGGCTTAACTGCCTGGGTGGGATGCTGACCCTGGCTTAACTGCCTGGGTGGGATGCTGACCCTGGCTTAACTGCCTGGGTGGGATGCTGACCCTGGCTTAACTGCCTGGGTGGGATGCTGACCAGGTCTTAACTGCCTGGGTGGGATGCTGACCCTGGCTTAACTGCCTGGGTGGGATGCTGACCTTGGCTTAACTGCCTGGGTGGGATGCTGACCTTGGCTTAACTGCCTGGGTGGGATGCTGACCCTGGCTTAACTGCCTAGGTGGGATGCTGACCTTGGCTTAATTGTCTAGGTGGGATGCTGACCTTGGCTTAATTGTCTGGGTGGGATGCTGACCTTGGCTTAATTGTCTGGGTGGGATGCTGACCCTGGCTTAATTGTGTGGGTGGGATGCTGACCTTGGCTTAATTGTCTGGGTGGGATGCTGACCTTGGCTTAATTGTTTGGGTGGGATGTTGACCTTTGCCTAATTGTCTGGGTGCGATGCTGACCTTGGCTTAATTGTCTGGGTGGGATGCTGACCCTGGCTTAATTGTCTGGGTGGGATGCTGACCTTGTCTTAATTGTCTGGGTGGGATGCTGACCCTGGCTTAATTGTTTGGGTGGGGTGCTGATCTTGTCTTATTTGTCTGGGTGAGACGCTGACCCTGGCTTAATTGTCTGGATGGGATGCTGACCTTGGCTTAATTGTCTGCTCGCTAGTTAAGATTGGGTTACGTTAGGTTAGGTAAGGTGAGGCTAGGTTGCGTCGTTCCTCTATCACTCCTTGCCTCGCACTGGCATTCCCTTTCTCTCGCTCCTACCTGCTCCCAAGGATAGATTAGGTTATGTAAGGCTAGATAAAGCTAGGTTAGGTAAGACTTGTTAAAGTTAGAGTAGGTAAGACTAGGTGAGGTTAGGTTAGGTAAATCGTCCCTCTCACCCTCTCCCTCTCCTTCGCCCTTTTCCTCTCGCTAAGATAGCCTCGTCCCCATCATGCCTCTTACCTCTCCTTCCCTTGTCTGCTTCCTCTCGCTAGGATATATTAGGTTAGATTATATTAGGTTAGGTATAAGGCTAAGGTAAGCTGGGTTAGGTCTTCCTGTATTCCTCTAGACTCGCCCCTCTCTCGCCTTCTCTCGCCCTCGCCCTCTCGCTAGGATAGATTAGGTTAATTTAGGTCAGGTAACGATAGTTAAGTTAGGTTAGGTCTTCGTGCATTACTTTACACTATATTAAGTAAGGCTACGTTAGGTTAGGTTAGGTTCGGTTAGGGTTAGGTAAGGCGAGATTAGGTTAGATTACTCTCTCTCTCTCTCTCTCTCTCTCTCTCTCTCTCTCTCTCTCTCTCTCTCTCTCTTTGTTTAAACAATTTTTTACAAAAAAAGGAGGCTCAAAATTACACTTTTTAGGTATAATTATTCTAAAAGCCTGTGTATTTGACAAATTGAATTGTCGAATGTTGACACATGCAAACATACAAATACAAAATACGAAAAAAATAAAGAAAAACATGTAAAAACAGTATGGAATAATGTCAGTTTGTCACTTTATATTTATAGTTTATAGCACTAGCGCACTAGGGTGTCCCTCACGCCACCTGTGAGCAGCCAGCTTCACCTGCTGCATGTTTTTGTACTCCACTTGGGGAGTGGCTGCCGTGAACATGTTCCACAGGCGTGTGGTCCTGGCTGTTTATGTGCGCTGGTGCTGCCTGGAGTGTGATCGAGGCACCTCCACGAGCTGGTTACCGGAGAGTGCAGTCCGAGTGAACCTCTGGGCAGCGCGTGGAGGGAGCCTCAAGCTGCTGAGGTGGGGAACCCCCTGCACCTGGGCTTTGTGACATCCCACCAGTGCTGAGACATCACGGCGGTGCTCTAGCGATGTCACAGTCTCTCTCTCTCTCTCTCTCTCTCTCTCTCTCTCTCTCTCTCTCTCTCTCTCTCTCTCTCTCTCTCTCGTAATCGCCAGCTGATGAGACGAAGAGCCTTAGACTCCACTCTGTCCAGAAGAGCTGTGTGAGTGGAGCCCCCCTACACGTGAGATGCATACTTCATACGAGGGCGGACAAGGCCCCTGTATATGGATAGCAACTGTGCGGGGGGGAAGAACTGGCGGAGACGATACATAACGCCCGACCTCAAGGAAGCTAATTTAGTGAGAGAGATATGAAGTTTCCAGTTAAGATTTTGAGTTAAGGATAGACCGAGGATGTTTGGTGCTGAAGACGGCGACAGCTGAGTGTTTTCGAAGAATAAGGGATAGGTGTTTGGAAGATTGTGTCGAGTTGATAGGTGGAGTAATTGGATTTTTGAGGCATTGAAGGACACAAGGTTCCTTATACCCCAATCGGAAATGATGGAATGGTCTGAGGTTATGCGTTCTACAGCCTTCAGTCTGGAGTCATGTAATTCCTTTTTTTTATACCGCATTTCTGTGTTCTTTATACAACTCAGAATGGTATTATAATCCTCCTTGAGGGTTGATACATGTATTCTCTTGCCGTACGTAACTGAGTAGTATACCTTCAATGTTCTTTTTCTTTATTTCACTCTAGAACAGTATTTAAAAGAGGTAATGGATATATAATTACCGCATTTCAGTGTTCTTACACCTTTGTACACTTAGGAATGGCATTAGACTCTTCCTTAAGGGTTGATACATGTATTTTCATGCTTTACGTAACTGAGCATTATAATTTCCTTCACTCCAGAGTTGTATTTAAAAAGAGCTGGTGCGTATACA
>NC_066556.1:13051379-13086379 GCF_024679095.1 Eriocheir sinensis
ATCGAATCCTTTTGAAAACGGATTAAATTCTTGCGCTTGCTGTCCTGTGGTGTTGAGTAGCTCTCTTTCTTCGTGCGCAAACGTCTATCTAAGAAGTATTGCACTGCTTCGGCGCCTGTGTTGATGAGGACAAGTATTGATGGTGTATAAGGCTGATTATGGATTTAGGGCCACTTTCACAGTTCGCCATGATGGGTTGGCAAGCCTCCAAACCAATACCAAAGACTTCAAAAAATCCTTGTATAGTGTTTGGCGTTCATGTTCAGGTTAAGAAATTAGAGAAAACCGTGCGGGAAATTTCTTGTGTTTCTGGTGTTGCGCCGAAAACCTAACCGTTGTGGAGTGTGGAAGACTGAAGAGTTTGGTTCGGGCGATTACAGAGCCACTGTGATGGACTGTGCTACTTGTCCTTAGTCTTGTGTGTTAGGTTGTCTTGTATTGGGTAGATTTCTTCCGCGTACTCTGTGTTATTTCAAGCGTTATCCTCACCGTCTCTTTTAAAGACTTTCAACCCGAGGGAAGTGTGCCTCAACATGCTAGAAATACAAAGTCTATCAACAATAATTAAGATATAAAAAATAATTAATAAGATAAATCAGATAATCAACACACGAGGGGCGTGCCTCGATCTGCTAGAAATGAAAATCCTTCCAACAATAAATAAATGAAAAAAAAAATAAGATAAATAAGTAGATAAATGGATGAACATAAAGCCTTTCAACACAAAGGAGAGTGTGCCTCAATCTGCAATAAATACAAAGCCTTTCTACAATAAATATAAATAAAAAAATGAAAATCGGTATATACAACAAATAAAACCGATAATTAAATAAATACATAAAGATAAAAAAAGGATTTCAACACGAGAGAAGTCGTATTAAAATGCCTTTCAACAGTGAATCAAAATAAAAGACAATTAAATAAAGAAATAGATAGACGGATAGCTAAATAGCCTTCACCCACAAGAGCAGTCAGCGTCAGTCTACCAACAATAAAAAAGAACTTCACTCAACTCAACCAACTAATAAAAAAAAAAAACCAATAATATCAATAATCCTGTTCATTACAATCATATTCAAATTTATCACCGGGCCCCGAAATGTTGTATGAAAATGTGTGTTTGTAGTGAATCCGTAATCAGGAGAGAGAGAGAGAGAGAGAGAGAGAGAGAGAGAGAGAGAGAGAGAGAGAGAGAGAGAGAGATGCCTGTCACGTCCAATATATATAGCAGAGGTGACAGTTATGACGTACCGGGCAACTCTAATTTTACCGGACGAATGCGAGGCTGCCAGACGGATAAATATTTGAGGGCTGCGTGACTGGCTGTATCGTCCCGTGCTGGGGGTGTCGGTGCTGCTGGTGCTGGGGCTTCCTGGGCGAGACTTGGACTAATATGCAATGTACCCACGAAATGATCGGCTACAGTAGTGTGAGTCCTTCCGAAATTGACCCCTCTTTCCGCCACCTCTTTGGATTCTTTTTAGGAGCAGCGAGTAGCGGGCCTTTTTTTTATTATTGTTTCCTTTTTTTGTGCCCTTGAGCTTTCTCCTTTTTTGTAAGAAAACACACACACACACACACACACACACACACACACACACACACACACACACACACACACACACACACACACACACACATACATACACACACACTCCCAAACACAGTCATTTCTAGTTTCATTTTTCATATGACCCGTGATTAGCAGTTTTTGTTTGTTTTTTATTTAATTTTTTGTTGCACTAGAGCTGCTTTCTTTCCTGCAAAACACACACACACACACACCAAACTACATATTACTTCACACAGAGTACAACGGAAAACTAGTCAAAATCGTTGAAAACTTGTCAAAATCGTGAAAAAACTAGTCAAAATTGTAGTTCTTCATGTAATAATTTCACAAGTGCAAATTTAATACTTTTGACAGCTTACATTTTTTCCTTCTAAGTTCAGCAGCGGTCCATTAGTTCGTTAAGGGACAAGAGGATTATAAGAATAGTTTATAGAAATAGTTTGGTCTGCTGGTGATGATTTACAGCGGCAGTTCTGAATGCATATTGATTTCAGGTGATCGAGGGTCGTCCATTTTACTCCTGATGTCTATTTCAGGTGACCGAGTGTCGTCCAATTTACTCCTGATGTCTATTTCAGGTGACCGAGTGTCGTCCAATTTACTCCTGATGTCTATTTCAGGTGACCGAGTGTCGTCCATTTTACTCCTGATGTCTATTTCAGGTGATCGAGTGTCGTCCATTTTACTCCTGATGTCTATTTCAGGTGACCGAGTGTCGTCCATTTTACTCCTGATGTCTATTTCAGGTGACCGAGTGTCGTCCAATTTACTCCTGATGTCTATTTCAGGTGACCGAGTGTCGTCCATTTTACTCCTGATGTCTATTTCAGGTGACCGAGTGTCGTCCAATTTACTCCTGATGTATATTTCAGGTGATCGAGTGTCGTCCATTTTACTCCTGATGTCTATTTCAGGTGACCGAGTGTCGTCCATTTTACTCCTGATGTCTATTTCAGGTGATCGAGTGTCGTCCATTTTACTCCTGATGTCTATTTCAGGTGACCGAGTGTCGTCCAATTTACTCCTGATGTCTATTTCAGGTGATTGAGTCTACATGTCGTCCATTTTACTCCTGATGTCTATTTCAGGTGACCGAGTGTCGTCCAATTTACTCCTGATGTATATTTCAGGTGATTGAGTCTACATGTCGTCCATTTTACTCCTGATGTCTATTTCAGGTGACCGAGTGTCGTCCAATTTACTCCTGATGTATATTTCAGGTGATTGAGTCTACATGTCGTCCATTTTACTCCTGATGTCTATTTCAGCTGATCGAGTGCACATGTCGTCCAATTTACTCCTGATGTCTATTTCAGGTGATTGAGTCCACATGTCGTCCATTTTACTCCTGATGTCTATTTCAGGTGACCGAGTGTCGTCCAATTTACTCCTGATGTATATTTCAGGTGATTGAGTGTCGTCCATTTTACTCCTGATGTCTATTTCAGCTGATCGAGTGCACATGTCGTCCAATTTACTCCTGATGTATATTTCAGGTGATTGTGTCTACATGTCGTCCATTTTACTCCTGATGTCTATTTCAGCTGATCGAGTGCACATGTCGTCCATTTTACTCCTGATGTCTGTCTTACGTGACTGGGTCGGAGGAATCTGTTCGCATTTGTGTCCTTTATAAATTATTTGCATGATACTTTGTTTACTTCACACTACATAACCCGCTGGCCAGTATTAGGAGTCACTATGTTAGACTTGATTTATGTTTTGTTTTGTTTCGTTTTTGTTTGCTAGTTTTCGTCGATTTCTGTGTGCCGTGTTTCGTACCAGATTACACGTGTATGGTCAACTTGAATGACTTTGCGAGGGTTTTAAACGTATTCAACTTGAACTCTTTCAAGAGGAGAGTATCAAGGCACCTCCACCCGAAATTGACCTCTCTTTTGGCCACTCCTTATTTTTCTCTTTTATAGGAGCAGCGATTAGCGGGCTTTTTTTTCTACACTTCGTTTTGTTGCCCTTGAGCTGCTTCCTTTACTGTAAAAATTCCTTTAATGTAAAAAATAAATTAGTGAAGCTTTTAGCATATACGTATTTTAAATTTTATGGAAACTGTGGTCAATGAACTCTGTCTGTCTCTCTCTGTAGTGTGACTGTGTCCAGGAATCTGCTCACATTTGTATCCTTCATAAATTAGGTACTTTAATACTTTACTTTGTTAATATGACACTACATAAGACCAGCGGACCAGTATTAAGAGTCACTTTGATATTATTTTCCAGTTGATGCCTGTGTAGCGTGACTGTGTTGGGGAATCTGGTCGGATTTGTGTACTTCATATATTAGGTATTTTGATACTTTATATACTTTGTTTATTTGGCACGACTATAGACCAGTGGAACAGTATTAATAGTCACATTGATGCTTCTTAACTTGACATTATATAACACAAGATAAATCAGTGTGGGGATGGTGTGTGTGTGTGTGTGTGTGTGTGTGCGGGCATTCCTTCACCTCTATTCACACGCCACCCAATCGTTCATCACATCGACAGCCTTAATTTCTGTCCGCCATTCAAAGCCATCGCGATACCTGAGCCGTCCAGCCGTCACACGGACACCTGTACCCCGGCTCCCACGCGGCGCTGTTTACCAAGTCAACACTCCCCGGTCCTTCATCAATGGAACTGCGAAAGGTCAGGAATCCTCGCGATCCGTCCCTTGCCCGGCCAGAGCGAGGCTGTGAACGGATTGGATGAACGTTCCTGCCCATGAAAATACGCCTCTATACTACACTTTTTGCTGCTGGGTATTTGCACTGTTTATAGATACGTTTTTTTAATAGCGTAGAACTAGACTGACAGACAGATAGTAAAAAGTGGGAAAGTATTAAGGAAAGGTCATGTTAGGTGAGTTAATGATAGGCTAGATTGGGTTAGGTCATGTTAGTTTAGGTTAGATTGATTTGGTTAGGATAGATTAGGAGAAAGAGAGCCGGAGAAAGACAGACGCAGAGAAGATAGACGGAGAAAAGAAGTGATGGAAAAAAGACAGACGGAGAGAAGATAAAATAAGAAGAGACAGACGAAGTAAAGATGGACAGAAAACAAAAGTATCAAAGACTCCCGCCAGACGCCGTTGCCATAGATATAGGCGGAGAAAGAGGCCGGAAGAAAGAGAGTTGAATTAGTTAGAAGTTGTTGGTTAGAAGCTGGTCGGCCGTGTGTTCTTCAGAAGGAAGGAGAACAAGGGGAAAGTATCAAAGACTCCCGCAAGACACCGCCCCCATAAAGAGAGACGAAGAGAGAGGCCGGAAAAAGAATGATCGAATTAGTTAGGAGAAGCTGTTAAGAAGTTTGTCGGCCGTGTATCATCGAAGAGTGTTTACTTTTAGGATAAAGGAGACAAAACTAAAGGAAAAGTAGTATCAAAGACGCCCGCAAGACGCTATTCCCATAAAGAGAGACGGAGAGAGAGGCCGGAAACAGAATGATCGAATTAGTTAGAAGTTCGTGGTTAGTGGAAGCTTGTCGGCCGTGTGTTTACTTTCCCCGAGTGTTTACTTTTAAGGGCAAAGGAGACAGAACATAGAGAAAGGAAAGTACCATAGACGCTCACATGACATTGCCCCCATAATTATAGATAGACGAAGAAAATAATAAGAAATAGACGGAGAGGAAACAGACGGAGAGGCGGACAAAAGACAGTGAAAGGTAGGAGAAAGGAAATGATCAAAGACTCCCGCAAGACTCTGTTCCCATAAAAGATTGACGGAAAAAGAGCGATCGAGTTAGAAAATCCTTGTGGTTAGAAGCTGGTCGGCCGTGTACGAGGAGACAGAACAAGGGAAACAAGTATCAAAGACTCCCGCAAGATGCCACTACCATAACGAAAGGCGGAGAAAGAGTCCGGAAAAAGAGCGATCGAGTTAGCTGAAGGGAAGGAAGTAAAGTGAGATTAGAGTACCGCGAACTATAGGAGAAAAGAAATTACCAAAGACTCCCACAAGACGCCGTTACCATAAAATTGACGAAGAAAGAGGCCGAAAAACGAGCGATCGAGTTAGCTGAAGGGAAGGAAGTAAACTGAGATCAGATTACCGTGAACTATAGGAGAAAATAAATTACCAGAGACTCCCACAAGACGCTGTTCTCATATAGGTAGATGGAGAAAGGCCGGAAAAGATCGACTGAATGAGTTAAAAGAAGGTGATGGTTAGAAGCAGGTCGGCCGTGTATTCTTCAGAAGAATTATCAAAGACTCCCGCAAGACGCCGCCCCCATGATAATAGTCGGAGGAGGAGACCGGGCAACGAGCGACCGAGTTAGCTAAAGGGAAGGATGCAAACTGAGACCAGAGTACCGTGACGTGCAACCCTCAAGAAGTCCCGCTCTTTGATGTCTTTCCCGGCTTCTGTAAAGACTCGCGCAACAAAGTGACAGAAAAATTACACCTCGGAGTGAGCGTCGACTTCTCTTGGCAGCAGACGAGACAAAAAAGGAGAGGGAACGGGGAGGTTTCTAGGAAGGGTGAGGCATGGAGCAGGAAGGGCCAATTGTAGCCTCAGATGGGGATGGTGCACTCAGGTCGGTGTTCTCAGACGCTTCCACTCCTCACGTCAACTGTTTCCAAAGGCCGAAAAGGAGGTTGATTGGGCTTTCATGAGCGGAAAAGAAGATTAATCGGGTTTTCATGAGTGCTTTTCCACGGTCATGGTACAGAAGAAGGATCAAACTACCACCAGGGTCATAAAAGTACCCTAGGAAATGCCACACACACCTACGAAAGCCTTGTCAAATGTGAGCGCTTAGGGACCGGAATGTTTAAGAATATGACCCTCAGACGCTTCCACCTCTCATGTCAACTATTTCCAAAGGCCGAAGAAGAGATTATTCGGGCTTTCTTGAGTGCTTTTCCACGGTCATGGTACAGAAGAAGGGTCAAACTACCACCAGGGTCATAAAAGTACTCCTGGAAATGCCCCAAACTCCTACGAAAGCCTTGTCAAATATTTGTCTTGGGAACCGAATTATTTAAGAATATAACCCTCACCCTCGCCTTCCTTCCCTTGCTTGTGTGGGGTGGCTCTTCCTCCTCCTCCTACTCCTACTCCTCTTCTTCCTCTTCCTCTTCCTCCACGCAAGACCGTGGAAGTAGCGAGGAGGGTGGAGGAGGGAAGCAGTATTTCGGCGGAAGATTTCAAGGGATCGCTGGGGGAGGCGGTGCGGCTTTGAAGTTTATAGATAAAACTCCTGAGCTCGAGAGTCGAGACAGTGATGAGGGGCAGGAAATGGCGAGCAGCGAGTGGCGGGCAGGGCGGCGGCGGGGAGGGCATAGTCCTCAACTGTAATAGTGCTGAAAGTCCGGCCCGGTGTAGGTCAGGTTATAGTTAGGTTAGGTTAGGTTACAGTTTGGTTAGGTTTGATTGGGTTAGGTTAGGTTGGAGGACAAGTTGGGTTAGATTAGTTAAGGTTAGGTTAGGTTAGCTGAGGTCATGTTGGCTGGTTCAGGGTAGGGTAGATTGGGCTAGGTCAGGTTAGGTTAAATTAGGGTAGGACAGGACTTTTTGCCGGGAACTACACTGATAATAATTCAGAGAGCATCACGTGGTTAGGTCAGGTTAGAGTGGGCCAAGTTAGGTCATTACTGGTATTCATTGCCAAGTAATACATAATAATATAATAATATAAAATATAATAAATAGAATAAGATAGAACAGAATAATAGGATGAAATAGAATAGAATAAAATGATAAAATGAAAATGAGTAGAATTGAATTACGTTGTTAGTCACCCAAGGCTCAGGGTTCGGGGCGGTGCCAATCTTGCATACTCTTCGGAAATATGCGGCCGGGAGAGAGAGAGAGAGAGAGAGAGAGAGAGAGAGAGAGAGAGAGAGAGAGAGAGAGAGAGAGAGAGAGAGAGAGAGAGAGAGAGAGAGAGAGAGAGAGAGAGAGAGAGAGAGAGAGAGTGTATGTCTGGTGGAGGAGAAAGGAAGCACTCGCCATTGGGGTCCGCTAATCCTCGCTGAGTTAAGTAATATTAAAGACATGATTCACGCCATCAAAACGGATTTAGATGGAGGAGCAGGCACTCACTCTGGGGTTCTATTTATCCTTGCTGTAGCGTGGATTAATAACGCCCCCCCACTAATGCCCCGCCATATGTTACCTGGGAGGCTGCTGTTAGTGTGTGTGTGTGTGTGTGTGTGTGTGTGTTATTCACCTCACCTCTTGGTCTGCTGTGGGTCTCTCTCGAGACAGCCAGCCGTCCCCCTATGGAAGAGCACAGAGCTCGTAGTACCGATCTTTGGGTAGGACTGAGACCACTCACACACAACACACCGCGGCAACGAGGTCACAACTCCTTGCCTTACGTCGCGTACCTACTCACTGCTAGGTGAACAGGGGCTACACGTGAAAGAAGATAAACCCAACTTATCTTCACCCGGCCGGGGAATCGAACCCCGGTCCTTCTGGTTGTGAGCCAGACGCTCTACCCCTGAGCTACCGGGGCGTGTGTGTGTGTGTGTGTGTGTGTGCTGCTGGGTTAATATATTGTTCCCAGCGTCCATCCCGAGCGGTGATGGATGCGAGGCTGGAGATGTTGATGGAGTTCCAGTAAGTCGTGCATAAAGTTGTGTGTGTGTGTGTGTGTGTGTGTGTGTGTGTGTGTTGACTGGATGATAGAGAGTGGACTAGCGCTGGCTTATACTAGATATATGGACAGAATGGGAGAGTTTCCGTGTTAATAAAAGTTCAGTGTGAAATAAAAGTTAAGAATATGTAGATGTATACATGAAGATGGATTTGAGTGGATGAGTGCAATTTATAGATGGAATTGGATTGTTTCTGGGTGGAAAGATCATTGTCGAAATAAAGGTAAGAATATGCCGGTGAAGATGAAATAGTGGGCGAGTTGTGCATTATTAGAATTTTTAGACAGAATGAGGTAAGAAGATGTTCATAGATGATGTAAGAGAGTGGATTAGTGCAATTAACAGACGGAATGGGGTTATTTCTGAGTGGAGAGGTCCATGTGGATTAAAAGGTAAGAATATGCAGGTGTGAAGATGAAATAAGTGGATGAGTTGTGCATTACTAGAATTTCTAGACAGGATGGCATAGTGCAGTGGGAAAAAAAGGTAAGTGTGCAAGCGAGGATATTGGTGTAGACAAATTTTGCGTTATCACGATGTATAGACAGAATGGGATAGTTCGTGTACTAGTTCTGAGTGGGGAATAAAGGTAGAAATAAGAAGGTAAAGATGAATGGAGTCAGGGGCGGATACAGGGGGGTGGGGGCCGAGGGGACCCGGGCTCCCCAAAAAATCTCCACCCCCCTAGAAAATCTCGAGTGTATGCGGATAGTGGGTACAGAACTGACTTGCTTATAATGTGCTGCAACTATAACACGGAATGTGTCATCGGCTGTAGGCATATGCAGGCGCGGATACGGGGGTGGGCCCGGTGGGGAGCCAGATGGCCCGGGCTCCCCCCAAAAAATATTAGGATAACTAATATATTTGAAATATCCTTGAATTGCGAAAACAAAATATATTTAAGATGCCCCTAAAAAAAGACAGAGAGCTGGGGAGCAAAGCCGGACGCCGCTAGATAGCTCTGGACACTGTCCTCCAAACTTTAAAAAAAATACCTCCTCTATAGGTTCCTTGGGCCTTACTATGCGGAGGTGGACGGGATGCTCAGGCAAGATTTAAATTTTTCGGTGTCTGATGTAATTTTTCACTCCTGCAGGGCCAGGGCACAACGGGCACGTGCCCAGGGCCCCGCGCTCCTATGGGCAACGCACTCATCTAATAATCTATATACTCGTACAGGGCCGTAGTACGCCGTACCCAGGGGGAGAACGGCCGGGGGTGTCGGACGACACCCCTCCCCATCTGCTAAAATGTCCACTTTCTGAGAGTCAAAACGAAAACTGGTACCTTTGTGTTGTATTTCTGGAGAACTCAGGATTTTCTTTATTTATTTTCAGTATTGAAGTTACGGAATCGTATATTGAATATTATAGAGCAAGTTTTCAAGACCTAGGAAAAAATCTTTGTGACCTCATTCCTCACATGCAAGTAGAAAGTGAATTTTAGTGCAGGCCACTATCATCATTCGGCACTTCGAAGAGGAAATAAGGGAAGACTTCATTGTCTAATTATAAATTTGTGCACGCCCAAGACCTCACCGGTAAAGGCTTAGCCTGGTTCCTTTTTGCGCACCGTTCAAGACCTCGGATTGGACATGGCCAAGTGCAGGGGACTTGGTTTCGATGGAGCAAGTGCCATGATGGGAAAATTCAAAAGGTGTGCCGCAGTACTCACGAAGAAGTACACCCTGGCCAAGCCAATCTACTGCTTTAACCACCAGCAGAATCTAGTACTGACGAAGCCGTGTGACGTCAAGGAAGTGAAGATCACTCTTCAAACACTGACCGAGGTGTACAACTTCGTTCATTCTTCGAATATGCGCTCTCTCCGCTTCACAGAGGTTGTCAAGCTTATCTCGGCCAAGCGCGAAAAGCTTGTTCCCCTGTGCATCACCAGGTGGGTTGAGAGGCATGACGCAGTGCTGGTTTTTGTTGAATTTCTGCCTGTCATCGCTATTTTTCTCGAGGAAGAATTTGACGCCACCGCTGCGAAAAAAACGCCGACTGCTCTTCGCTTAGTGAGACACTTTTTGAATACTAGGGAATTTGTAAATATATTTCTTTAGATCAACCAATCTTTGCAAATGTGTTACCTCAATCCTTTTTATCTTCAGCTGTGTCTAGTTTTACATATTAACTCTTTTTTTGTAAAGGTTAGGTTTATAATTTATATATGCCCTGTATTAATATCACCCTTGCTGCTTACATTTCGAAATAAACGTTTAATTTTCTTCGAATGCTCGTATGGTGATGATTTCTACCTGTTCAGATCTGCCTTTTCACTGGTCGGATGTACAATTTGAATTGTTTCTTGTTATTGCTTGCCAGCTTAAATGTTGATTGCACTACATAATATATATACATATATATATATATATATATATATATATATATATATATATATATATATATATATATATATATATATATATATATATATATATATTCGGAGGAGTAGGTAGGAAGACACCTACCGAACGGGCGTGAGCTACTCCCGGTGAGGATATATGGGAAGCGAGGAGGGTGCTGAAGCCCTTCAAAGACCCTTCCCATGTCCTCACTAACCGTTTCCCTTTTGTCTCATCAACACCAGAGAGCAGTTCAGCATGCTCTCTCAAGACAGCTCCTCTCTCTTTCTACACCACACTACATTCACACAACACACACACCTCTTCCCAAAATTAAAAATTAAAAATGGCTTGTAATGTGTATATTATAATGTACATGTGAATGTATGACTGTACGTGTGCATTATAATATACACATTACAGGCTAACAAAAACACCGCCTCGGAGTCCCCGCCTGGGGGGGGGGCCCATAAATTCCCCCAGGGAGGACTCCCCTTCTGGCTGCCGACTTGAGAGGTGTCCTGATAACTCCTCGAACCTCTTCCTTATCAATTTCTGCAATATTCGCGGTCTCCGTTCTAATTTTTATTCTGTGGAACACCATCTCTCCTCCTCTAAATCTCACCTTCTCTTCCTCACCGAAACACAGGTTTTTGAGGCTACTGACAGCAACCTCTACTCTGTTCCCTCCTACTATCTCTGTCCTAAATTTCAATCCAAAGCTGAATGTTGTGCCTACGTGCGCAACGACATCACTTGCTCTCGTGCCCACGACCTTGACTCTTCTGAATTTTCCACCATCTGGCTAAGACTTCATTGTCATTCTATTACTAAATACATCTGTGCTGTTTATCGCTCACCTAACTCTACTAACTATGTAAAACTCTTTGACTATTTGAACTCTAAAGTGGAGCGCATCTTGACCCACTCTCCCTTCGCTGAAATCTCCATCTTGGGAGATTTCAATGTTCACCACCAGCTTTGGCTTTCATCCTCTTTCACTGACCAGCCTGGTGAACAAGCCTACAACTTTGCTCTCCTCAACGACCTAGAGCAATTGGTTCAGCACCCTACTCGTATTCCCGACCGTCTTGGAGACAGGCCCAACATTCTAGACCTCTTCCTTACCTCTAATCCCTCTGCTTACTCTGTCAAACTGTTCTCTCCATGGGGCTCATCCGATCATAACCTTATTTCTGTATCCTGTCCTATCGCTCCTGTACATCCTCTGGACCCACCGAGGAGGCGATGCGTCTGGCATTTTGCTTCAGCTCGGTGGGACGACCTGAGGATGTACTTTTCCGATTTCCAGTGGAATGATTACTGCTTCCAGGAGAGAGACCCCTCTGTGTGTGCTCTGCGCATCACAGAGGTGATTGTCTCTGGAATGGAGGCATACATTCCACGTACTTTCTCTACTCCTCATGCTAAAAAGCCTTGGTTTAATCATGCTTGTTCTCGTGCTATTAAAGATAGAGAGGCAGCTCACAAAAGGTTCCAGAGCCTTCGAACTCCCACTAACTTTGATCTATACATTTCAGCCCGGAATCGTGCCAAATCTATTCTCCGACTTACCAAAACTTCTTTTATCAATAGAAAATGTCAACACCTTGCTTCTTCTAATTCTTCCCGTGACTTCTGGCATCTAGCCAAAAATATCTCCTCCAATTTCACTTCTTCTTCTTTCCCTCCTCTCCTTAACCCTGACGGCAGCACCTCATCTGTCTCTAAGGCTGAACTCTTCGCTCAAACTTTCTGTAAGAACTCCACCTTGGACGATTCTGGGCATATTCCTCTTACTCATCCCTCCTCTGACTCCTTTATGCCTGTTGTTAAGATTCTTCCTAATGATGTTTTCTATGCCCTCTCTGGCCTCAACTCTCAGAAGGCTTATGGACCTGATGGAGTGCCTCCTATTTTCCTTAAAAACTGTGCTTCTGTGCTGACACCCTGCCTGGTCAAACTTTTTCGTCTCTGCTTATCAACATCTATCTTTCCTTCCTGCTGGAAGTATGCCTTTATACAGCCTGTGCCTAAGAAGGGTGGCCGCTCCAATCCCTCAAACTACCGCCCAATAGCTTTACTTTCCTGTCTATCTAAAGCTTTTGAATCAATCCTTAACCGGAAGATTCAAAAGCACCTTTCCATTTATAATCTTCTATCTGATCGCCAGTATGGATTCCGCAAGGGGCGTTCTACTGGCGATCTTTTTGCTTTCTTAACTGACTCTTGGTCATCCTCTCTTAGCAGTTTCGGTTGCGCTAGACATATCGAAAGCCTACGATAGAGTCTGGCACCAGTCTTTGCTTTCTAAACTGCCCTCTTTCGGATTCTATCCCTCTCTCTGTTCCTTTATCACCAGTTTCCTTTCCGGCCGTTGTATCTCTGCGGTGGTAGATGGTCACTGCTCTTCCCCTAAACCTATCAACAGTGGCGTACCACAGGGCTCTGTCCTATCACCCACTCTCTTCCTGTTATTCATCAATGATCTTCTTTCCATAACAAACTGTCCTGTCCACTCGTACGCCGACGACTCCACTCTGCATTATTCAACTTCTTTCAATAGAAGACCATCACAACAGGAAGTACGACTCCAGTCTGAGGCGTTTAACCTCAGACCTTACTATCATTTCCGATTGGGGCAGAAGGAATCTTGTGTCCTTCAATGCCTCAAAACTCAATTTCTCCACCTATCAACTCGACACAATCTTCCAAACACCTATCCCTATTCTTCGACAACACTCAGCTGTCACCTTCTTCAACACTAAACATTATCGATCTATCCTTAACTCAAAATCTCAACTGAAACTTCATATCTCCTCTCTCGTTAAATCAGCTTCCTCGAGTTTGGGCGTTCTGTATCGTCTCCGCCAGTTCTTCTGCCCGCGCAGTTGCTATCCATATACAGGGACCTTGTCCGCCCTCGTATGGAGTATGCATCTCACGTGTGGGGGCTTCCACCCACAGCTCTTCTGGATAGAGTGGAGGCTAAGGCTCTTCGTCTCATCAGCTCTCCTTCTCCTACTGATAGTCTTCTACCTCTTAAATTTCGCCACGATGTTGCCTCTCAATCTTCTATCAATATTTCCACGCTGACTGCTCTTTTGAACTTGCTAACTGCATGCCTCCCCCCTCCCGCGGCCCCGCTGCACACGACTTTCTACTCATGCTCATCCCTATACTGTCCAAACCCCTTATGCAAGAGTTAACCAGCATCTTCACTCTTTCATCCCTAACGCTGGTAAACTCTGGATCAATCTTCCTTCATCTGTATTTCCTACTGCCTACGACTTGAACTCTTTCAAGAGGAGGGTATCAGGACACATCTCCTCCTGTGTTTGACCTTGCTTTTGGCCGTTTCTTCTGATTCTTTTGTGGGAGCAGCGATTAGCGGGCTTTTTTTTATTGCTGTTTTTTTTGTGCCCTTGAGCTGCCTCCTTTGTTGTAAAAAATATATATATATATATATATATATATATATATATATATATATATATATATATATATATATATATATATATATATATATATATATAAGAACATATAAGCACGTAAGGAGTCTACAGGAAACTTTTTTGCCTATACAAGACAGCTTTCATTTATTTCCTTTCCTTTCCTCTTTCATGCTTAGCCTACGACACTGATCCATATCAAAGAAATATACTTTCTTTTTATGCTTAGCCTACGTAATTGATCCGCATCAAAGAAAATGCGCGTAAACATTGGTAGCCGTAAATATTTCGTAAAACTAGAGAAGTACAACAGTAGTAGGTAGAACACCGTAGGATTAATCTAACCTTACCAGGCGAGTGTGGGCCAAATTATTGAGAGTCGTACGCTATCCCTCCCACGCCCGGGGCCCACAACACCGCGGCCCACAAAAAAAAAAAAAAAAAAAATCGGTAGCAGCGTTTCTATCAATTTGCGATGCATATATATGGGGTTCAAAATGCATAAAATAATGAGATCTAACCCATGGTTAGGGTGAGAAGTACCACAGTGAGATGGGCAACTCTCTGAACATATACCAAAGAAAATACTTTCCTTTTCCATGTTTAGCCTACGACAGTTATCCATATCGAAGAAATATACTTTCTTCTTTCATGCTAAGCCTACATAATTGATTCATATCAAAGAAAATACTCTTATCTTCCATGCTTAGTCTACGACATTAATCCATATAAAAAAAAGTGCTTTCTTGATAAGCTAATATAATTTTCATTCATATGAAATAGATTTAGTGATAAAAAATAACTATAAAAAAGTTATTTTCTTTCTGGGGGGCCATTCTTCATTCATGTCATTAGAAAGGATGCGGTGTACTGTCTCCCAAAACTGGCGGTGAGAGACTGCGGTTCGCTGCATGCGTTGAGCGGCGTGTGTTATTCATTGTGTGTGAGAGGCAGTGTTACCAACGTTCAGAAAGCTTTCCTTCTGAATGTCTAACAAATTGTTATTTTTTTCTCATCTTCCGCTTCTTTTTATACCTGAAATTTGATGTCATTGTGTTTATAACTATATTTACAATGAAACAGAGAAGAGACAGTGAATATACGACAAACTAATGACAATATCTGCATGAATAAGATGAACATTGAAACATGAGATACTGTTTTAACTAAAGCTACGGTTACACTAGTCAACGAAACGCTTGGAGTCCAACTTTAAACAGCTGTCCATCCAATTCTATCTTTGGACGAGTGGTTAGACGAGTCCAACCTTGCCGTAAGGGTGGCGGAGAGAGAGAGAGAGAGAGAGAGAGAGAGAGAGAGAGAGAGAGAGAGAGAGAGAGAGGGGGGGGGGGAGGGGACGGGAGGAAGGGGAAGGGAAGGAGGGGAGGGACGGAGGGAAGGGAGAGGGTGGTAAGCCTAATAACATTCCAAAGCACCTCTTGGGGTCGAGCCTTCTCCAGGAGATCGTGAATAACTTCAGTTTTCCACTCCATCACGGCGAGAACAATTGAAGTTATGGCGCGTAGGGAGAGGAAATGTTTACACCGCAACGGTAGTCAAACGAATGTCTGCTTATTGCCACTATATACATTCTATAAATTTTTTTTCCTATTTCAAGCTATTTTTATACTAATAAATACTTCATCTCTTATGACTGAATAAGCTGTATACTTTCTTTTCAAATATGTCATAAATATGAATACTGTATAACATAGATCTTCAGTTTTCTTCCCTTGGATCTCATCCAAGGGAAGGAGTACAACGCTACTGGGCGAGGTATATTTCCTCTAACCCTACGCTACAAACGAAATCCTCCAACCTTAGACGAAATTCAAGCGAATCGTTGGAATCCAACCATTTCGTTGACTAGTGTAACCGTATCTTAAGAAAAAAAGATTCGATGGTGTACAAGGCTCAGTAGTTTTATTGAAGCAATGTAAAAATCGCACTTCCAAGAAGCGTACAGCAAGATCCCGAAGAAGCCGCCTGTGAGGCGCTCCGCAGTTTACGGGTTAAGGCCGAGCAGCACGGCATTAGTTCTCGGCCTGTTACGTAGGTAACACTTAGTCACTTACACACACTTTTCTATTTTTTTTACATTAAAGGATGCAGCTCAAGGGCAACACAGAGGACAAAATAAGCCCGCTACTCGCCGCTCCCACAAAAGTAAAAAGTATAGAGTGCCAAAAGAGAGGTCAATTTCGGGTGGAGAGGTGTCTTAATACACTCTTCTTGAAAGAGGTCAAGTCATGGGCAGGAGGAAATACAGACGAAGGAAGACTGTTCCAGAGTTTACCAGTGAAGGGGATGAAATAATGGAGATGCTGGTTAACTCTTGCATAAGGGGTTTGGACAGTATAGGGATGAGCATGAGTAGAAAGTCGTGTGCAGCGGGGCCGCAGAAGGGGGGAGGAGGCATGCAGTTAGCAAGTTTGGAAGAACAGTCAGCACGAAAATATCGATAAAAGATAGAAAAAGAAGCAACATGGCGGCGGAATTAAACAGGTAGAAGGCTGTCAGTAGGAGGAGGAGAGCTAATGAGACGAAGAGCCTTAGCCTCCACTCTGTCCAGAAAAGCTGTGTGAGTGGAGCCCCCCCACACGTGAGATGCATACTCCATACGAGGCCGGACAAGGCCCCTATATATGGAAAGTATATGTGCGGGGAAGAAAAACTGGCGGAGACGATATAGAACGCCCAACCTCGAGGAAGCTGATTAAGTAGGAGAGGAGATGTGAAGTTTCCAGTTGAGATTTTGAGGTAAGGATAGACCGAGGATATTTAGTGTTGAAGAAGGTGACAGCTGGGTGTTGTCGAAGAATAGGGGATGGGTGTTTGGAAGATCGTGTCGAGTTTTTAAGCGTTCTGCAGTCTCCAATCTGGAGTCTTGTAATTCCTGTTGAGAGGGTCTTCTGTTGAAAAAAGTTACAGCGTATGAGTGGATAGGACAGTTTGTTATGGAAAGAAGATCATTGATGAATAACAGGAAGAGTGGGTGATCGGACAGAGCCCAGTGGAACTGGAGATAAAGGAACAGAGAGAGGGATAGAATCCGAAAGAGAGCAGTTTAGAAAGCAAAGACTTGTGCCAGACTCTATCGAAAGCTTTCGATATGTCTAGCGCAACTGGGAAAGTTTCACTGAAACGGCTAAGAGAGGATGACCAAGAGTCAGTTAAGAGAGCAAGAAGATCGCCAGTAGAACGCCCCTTGCGGAACCCATACTGGCGATCAGATAAAAGGTCAGAAGTGGGTAGGTGCTTTTGAATCTTCCGGTTAAGGATTGATTCAAAAGCTTTAGCTAGGCAGGAAAGTATAGCTATAGGGCGGTAGTTTGAGGGACTGGATCGGTCACCCTTCTTAGACACAGGCTGTATGAAGGCATACTTCCAGCAGGAAGGAAATGTAGATGTTGACAGGCAGAGGCGAAAGAGTTTGACCAGGCAGGGTGTCAGGACGGAGGCACAGTTTTTAAGGACAATAGGAGGCACTCCATCAGGTCCATAAGCCTTCTGAGAGTTGAGGCCAGAGAGGGCATAGAAAACATCACTCTTAAGAATCTTAATAACAGGCATAAAGAAGTCAAATGGGGAATGAGAAGGAGGAATATGCCCAGAATCGTCCAGAGTGAAGTTGTTACAGAAAGTTTGAGAGAAAAGTTCAGCCTAAGAGATAGATGAGAGGGCGGTGCTGCTGTCAGGGTTAGGGGGAGGAGGGAAAGGTGAACAAGTGAAATTGGAAGAAATATTTTTGGCTAGGTGCCAGAAGTCACGGGAAGAATTAGAAAAGGCAAGGTTTTGACATTTTCTATTTATGAAAGATGTTTTGGTAAGTCGAAGAATAGATTTGGCACGATTCCGGGCTGAAATATAAAGATCATGGTTAGCAGGAGTGCGAAGGCTCTGGTACCTTTTGTGAGCCGCTTCTCTATCTTTGACAGCACGAGAACAAACATGATTACTTCAAGGCATTTTAGCATGAGGAGTAGAGAAAGTACGTGGAATGTACGGTATGCCTCCATTCCAGAGACAATCGCCTCTGTAATGCGCTGGGCACACACAGAGGTGTCTCTATCCTGGAAGCTGTAGTCATTCCACGGGAAATCTGAAAAGTACATCATCAGGTCGTCCCACCGAGCTGAAGCAAAATGCCAGAAGCATCGCCTCTTCGGTGGGTCCGGAGGATGCACAGGAGCGATATAACAGGATTCAGAAGTAGGTTGTGATCGGAGGAGCCCAACGGAGAGAACAGTTTGACAGAGTAAGCAAAAGGGTTAGAGGTAAGAAAGAGGTCTAGTATGTGCGGCCGGTCTCCAAGGCGATCGGTAATACGTGTAGGGTGTTGAACCAACTGCTCTAGGTCATTGAGGAGTGCAATGTTGTAGGCTTGTTCACCAGACTGGTCAGTGAAAGAGGATGAAATCCAAAGCTGGTGGTGAACATTGAAATCTCCCAAGATGGAGATTTCAGCAAAGGGAGAGTGGGTCAAGATATGCTCCACTTTAGAGTTCAAGTAGTCAACAATTTTTACATAGTTAGTAGAGTTAGGTGAGAGATAAACAGCACAGATGTATTTAGTAATAGAATGACAATGAAGTCTTAGCCAGATGGTGGAAAATTCCGAAGAGTCAAGGTCGTGGGCACGAGAGCAAGTGATGTTGTTGCGCACGTAGGTGCAACATCCAGCTTTGAATTTAAATCTAGGATAGAGATAGTAGGAGGGAACAGAGTAGATATTGCTGTCAGTAGCCTCAGAGACCTGTGTTTTGGTGAGGAAGAGGAGGTGAGGTTTAGAGGAGAGATTGTGTCCCACATAATGAAAATTAGAAGGAAGACTACAAATGTTGCAGAAATTGATAAGAAAGAGGTTCGAGGAGTTATCAAGACACCTCTCAAGTCGGCAGCCAGAAGGGGAATCCTCCCTGAGGAAATTTGTGGTCCCCCCCAGGCGGGGACTCCGAGGCAAGGTGAAGATGCGTCATTTTGAATTTTGATTTTTTGGAAAATGTGTGTATGTTGTGTGAATGTAGTGTAGTGTGGATAGAAAGAGGATCTGTCTTTAGAGAGCATGCTGAACTACTCTCTGGTGTTGATGAGACAATAGGGAAACGGTTAGTGAGGACATGGGAAGGGTCTTTGATGGGCTTCAGCACCCTCCTCACCTCACAGATATACCTCACCGGGTGTGGCTTGCTCCCGTTTCGGTAGGTGTCTTCCTACCTCCTCTTACTGACTCCTAGGAAGGTAGAGCAGGCGAGTTCGGTTGCCTCTTTCAGGCGAATTTTCCTCCGCCCGATACTTGGAGAAGTGGGTGGAAGTCCATTTTACGTAGTGGTCGGTATTCTCCAAATAACTTAGGTAAGGGTCGTCTGGCGTGGTGTAAGGATGGAGCAACCTTAATAGACTCCTTCAAGTATCATACGAGACTAGCGAGGCTTCTCGCCCCGCTCGTAACCAGGCGGGCAAGTACCAGCCCACGTTGGACACGAGAGAGAGAAATAGAACAGGGAATTTCCTTGTCTCCTCTTAGAGAGCTGGTAGTTGATTATGAGCGGGCCCCTTTTCACATTTGTAACAGTGGCAACCTCGCCGAGGATATTTGAGTTGTTCTATTAACGTCAGTGCTATGAGTTACTAATTTTGCTTATTGTCAGTATTATTGTTAACATTCACTATGGCGACTCCTGAACCGAGTGCCCCATGTAGCCCTTGCCCTGAGTCCCCAGTGGAGGAGATGTTTCCGAGAACATTTTCCCAGAACAGCCGCAGAGTGTCTCCCACACCTGAACCATCCCGACCGTCCAGCCCTCAGTTGTTCGATCCTATTCCCCCTCTGTCTAATGCCCGCCCTTCTGCACCCACTCTTGGCTTCTATGGTGGGGATCATTCTACTCTGTTGGGTCCAGGAGTGTTGGCCCCGGAGGCTCAACTGCAGTTGGAGTTGAGGAAGTTGGAGACGGGGGAGAAGAGACAGGAGAGAGTGATGGAGGAGAGAAAGTTGCAGTACGAAGAGACGGAGCGGCAGAAGCAGTATGATTTGGATAAGTCACGATTGTAGCTTGGGATAAACTCGCGTAAGAGTAAACCCAACAATGACTCGGGAGGAGACTCCGGAAGCTAGCCTCATAAGGAGTTTGAAGTTAGTTCCGGATTTCGTTGAGGAGAAAGTGACTGAGTGGTTTGTTAGGTTTGAGAAGAAGGCCCGGGAGTACGAGTGCCTTCGTGAAAAGATGGGTGGGACTTGTGGCTAACAAATTGAAGGGTAAGGTACTGTCGGCGTACAACAGAATGGGGGTGGCTGACCTGGAGGACTACGAGGAGTTCAAGACGGCCATCTTAAAGGCTTATGAACTCCGGCCGAAGGCCTACAGGCTGGTGTTCAGAGGGGCCTGCAAGAGAGCTATCGACACCTACGTGGCTTACGCGCGTTTCCTCGAGGAAACGCTAGATAAGTGGTTGTTGAGTGAAGGTGCTGGTACCTACAAGGACGTGAGGGAGTTAATCTTCATGGAGCACTTCACTAACATTGTTGACAAGGACATTGGAGTAAAAATTAGGGAGAAGAGATTCACTATCTCAAAAGAGGCGGCTACCTGGGCAGACGATCGAGTGTTAGCCCGTCGAGGTTCGGGTCCTAAGCCAGACGGAGGGACGCCGTTCGCTCGTGAGAGGCCTGCTGGAGGAGCAACCCCTGGTAATAAGTCACTAAACCAGTCCAGTATAACCCGGGAGGGATATGTAAGTCTAGTGGGCGTAAGAACCCTACTTCCAGCCCTCAGGTAACCTGCTTTTACTGCAAGCAGGCAGGGCACATCAAGCCCCATTGTGCTAAGTGGAAGGCGACCCAAGAGGCAAAACCGGTGGCTTTTATTGTTGGGTCCAGTCAGGTGGGCGGGAGGAGCTTGGAGAGCGGTAAGGGCGAGGGCGTGGCTTCGTGTAGTCTGGGGAGTAGACTAGGAGGCACTTCACCGGAGCGGGCCGGGAACGACTCGCGGTTGACACCGCCTTCGGAGAGGCTACCTCAGGAACCGCCCATTTGCCCTTCATTTGCCAGGGTAAGGTGAAGATCCAGGGCGTCTGCTACCCAGTCACTGTGTTTCGGGACACAGGTACACAACAGTCGGTGTGCAGGAATGTGACTGGGAGGACTATAAGCACGGGGAGGTATGTGCTGTGTCGGGGTATGAACGCAGTGGACGTTTATGGTTGCGTTCATGTCGAGCTGGCCTGCCCTATTGTTGCAGCGGCAGCTCAAGTGGCAGTGGGCGAGGTTTTGTCGGTAAATGGAGTAGATTTCCCGCTGGTAAATGACTTGGCGGGACTGAAGGTGTTCCCTTTACCCGCAGATACTGTCGTCGTCTCAGAGGGAGTGTAAAGCCTCTGTCACCGGTGTGGACGTTGACTCGGAGGTGAAAGCCTCACTCCCAGTTTGTGCGAGTACACGTTCCGTGGCCAATCTGAACGGTGTCGTTGAGGAGGAGGGAGAGGAAGCTTCCCCTACTCAGTGCTCCAGAGGTGGTGCTGAGATTAACCCGCCGTTCTGCCAGGACGCTGGGACCGACTGTAGATACACAGGGTCACCAAGGAAAGCGCCTGCTGTCCAGGGTGTTATTGAGGAGGGAGATGTAGCTTCCCCTCCTTAGTGCATCAGAGGTGGCGCCGGGTTTGGCCCACCGCCTGGCCACGATGCTGGGGCTAACTGTGAAAGCACAGGGCCACAAAGGGGAGCGTCTGGCTGGAAGGGTGTTATTGAGGAGGGAGATGTAGCTTCCCCTCCCCGGTACGCCAGAGGTGGTGCTGAGGTCAGCCCACCGCCCTGTCAGGACGCTGGGGCCGACAATGCATACACAGGGTCACCAAGGAAAGCGCCTGATGTCGCGGGTGTTATTGCGGAGGGAGATGTAGCTTCTCCCCAGTGCACCAGAGGTGGCGCCGGGTTTGGCCCACCGCCTTCTCAGGACGCTGGGGCCGACTGTAGACAGGGTCACCAAGGAATGCGCCTGATGTCGCGGGTGTTATTGAGGAGGAAGAAAAGGAAGCTTCCCCTACCCAGTGCTCCAGAGGTGGTGCTGAAATTAGCCCACCGCCCTATCGGGACGCTGGGGCCGACTGTGCACACACAGGGTCACCAAGAAGAGCGCCTGATATCGAGGGGTTAATGAGGACGAGGAAGAGTTAGCTTCCTCTTCCCAGTGCACCAGTGGTGGTGCTGAGGTCAGCCCACCGCCCTGTCTAAATGCTGGGGCCGACTGTATGCGCACAGGGTCACCAATGACAGCGTTTGACGTCCGGGGTGCGAGCGTTGTGAAGGAAGAGGAAGCTTCCCCTGCCCAGTGCACCAGAGGGAGTAGCACGGGAAATGGCGTTTTATCGTCAGGTGCCGATTAGCCCCGTACCTCCTAACCCCTTATCCACAAGACTCAGGCAGTGGTTCCCAACCTTTTTTTCAGGCGACCCCAATCATGCACCTCTAGAAATGACCGCGACCCCACTAGTTTAGTTCTGTATGTGTTATTGTAACATAAAAACACCATGTTTGATATTTTTGAAGTCTTGGCGACCCCAGGAAAAGCGCTTGGCGACCCCACTTGAGGTCGCGACCCCAGGGTTGGGAAAGGGGGCATTAGAGGATTAACTTAAGTCGACTCGGCTGAGTTGTGTGGTAAACAGCAGGAGGACGCTTCGATGAAGCCATTGTTTGCCAGAGTGGGGGGAGGAGAAGAGTACAGGGAGCGGTAAGGAGCATTTTATGCTCGTCGCGAATGTCTTCCACCGGAGATGGACCTACAAGGACACCGAGGCAGGCATGGGTGTGGGTGACCTGGTGCACGTTGTTGTTCCTGAGGAGTGTAGGCAGTCGTTGGTGCAGCTAGCACATGAGGGTCCTTCGGCGGGTCAGCTTGGTGTGAAGAAAACCATGCAACGGCTGAGGAAAAATTTATGCTGGCCACACATGACGACCCAGGTAGCGGCCTACATCAAGGAGTGCAACACTTGCCAGTTAAGCCACATGGACATGTCGAGACCCTGCTACTGTTTTGCCAGTCTTCAGAAAGGGCTGGCCGCTGAAGCCACTTATACACAGTAGTAGTAGTAGTACAGATTGCGTCAATTGACTTTTCGCGGGCGCAGGTACGAAACTCCAATTGGCGCGAATCGGATATGCCCTTCTTACACGGCTACGAAAATGGGGCCGAGAAAAATTAATTAGCTGGCAACTCATGTCAATGCTTCCTTCATATGGGGTGCTATGACTCATCACCCTCAGTGACTTGTGTAACCGTTTTGTGTGCAGTTACCGTTTTTTTCCACCGCTGGCTTTGTTATTTTTTCGCTCGCACTCGCGAGATATTATGTGTTAATTGCATCCTTATCGTTATGTCTAGAAAGTACACATCTCATGACGATATCGTGCGTGTGATAGAGGACCATAAATTAGGTTTGAAAACAAGTGAAATTAGTCAGAACACTGGTATTCTGCCGAGAACCGTGCAGAACATAGTGAGAAGATTCAAGGATGGCGGAGGCGTGAAGGTACCGGCACACGGACACGGGGGAGGCAGGGCTCGCAGCACTGTCCCTCGGACTTTGAACCTGCTAAAGAGGGAGATTGACTGTAACCCGACCCTCACTGCAAGAAAACTGAAGGAACAACATCCCAGCCTCCTCGGTGGCGCGTCCGTTAGAACTGTTCAGCGGGTGCTGCACGATGACCTTGGCTACAGAAAAGTGCGGGCGCGGAAAAAGCCCCTGATAAATGACTCACAGAGGAAGAGGAGGGTATTGTTCGCTAAGGAACATAAAGACTGGAACTTGGAGAGCTGGAACAGGTAGCAGAGGTCTGATGAAGCCACATTCCGTGTGAGTGACACATCAGGACAGAGAGTGTGGCGCGCGCGGGACTCAGACCCCTTGGCTGTGAACCGCATCGCTGCTGCTGTACGACACCCTCAGCATTTAATGGTGTGGGGCAGCTTTGGCTATGGTGGCGTAGGGACTTAGTGATCTTACCGCAAATGAGACTGTGACTAAAGAATCCTATTACATCATTCTGAACGAGCATTTGGAGTCATCTTTTGAGAAGAGCGGCACAGACATTCTCCAGCAGGACGGCGCGCCACCGCACACGGCAAAACTGATCAAACACTGGCTATCTGACTGTGGTATTAATTTTATCACGGACTGGCCAGCGAACTCTCCAGATCTTTCACCGATCGAAAACCTTTGGGCCATAATCAAAGCCAGGTTGAGGGAAAAAGACACGTCATCTTTGCCCAAGCTGGAGGTAGAGCTGCGCAGGGCCTGGGAGTCGCTTGATCCTGACCATCTGAAGAGCCTCGCAGAATCTCTTCCCAAGCGCCTAAAAGAAGTTCTCAAGAGGAATGGCAACCCTACCAAGTATTAGTTACACAATTGGTGAGTATTTTGTGCAAAATCAAATGTCTTTATTAATTTATTTACCGGTTAAAACAAGGTATGTATACAAGGAACGCGTATTTACTTATGAAAACAAGCGGTACGAAAAGTCAATTGACGCAGACACGTACTACTACTTACACTATACCCGCAGGGAGGTGAGCAGGCGGGCGAGGGAGGTGATCATGAGTGCACGTGTCGTGTCCTGGTGCAGCCTCAGTCGAGATGGCGAGGGACTTCCGGAGACACTAGTGCAAGCCCCACCTTCGACCCGGTAGTAGGTGGTCAGGAGGGTGAAGGAGGTGGCGGGGTGGATTGCATGAGTATAGAGTCCCAGGGAGGGCAACCTCAGGTTAGAGGGACAGGCCCGGGTGGTGACATTAGTGCAAGCCCATTCTTTAACCCGGTAGTGGGTGGTCAAGAGGATGAAGGAGGTGGCGGGTTTGATTGCATGAGTAATGTCCCGGGGGAGGCGCCTCAGTTTAGAGGCATAGGCACGGCCGGAAGCACTGCTGCTAGCGCCCCTTTACTCCGGGCCCTAGGCGTGACCTTAGACCGGGAAGGTGTAAAGCATCCGGTGCGAGGAGGTACGCCTGAGGGAGGAGGCAGCTCTAAAGGCATGGGCGGTGTCTCGGATGAGCGATCTCAGCCGAGGAGGCGAGTTGCTACCGGAGATATTAGTGCCGGTGTCACGGGCAAAATTGAGCCTCGGGCAAAATTGAGCCCGGGCATCCACATGCCTCTGTTATCTTAGCTCAAGCTCGTGTATATGGGGTTCTTTTCGTCTAATATGACGTCTAGAGCTAGCATTATCATCATTCTTTATTATGATGACAAAGACCATGTCAAAATTTGCCCCATTAAATAAGAAATTACATAAAGTTCGGCAGCTTTTCCTCGTCGCCAAGCCATCCTCCAGCAGCGCTCCGACACCCATGATCGCACATTCATTTTTCTCAGAAAATAGGATACCAATCACATTTACATCAACATATTTCCACAGGTGAATACTTATACCATGTTCACACCAAGTTGCGACACCTGAGATTCATTAATAACGACAGGGGAAGGAAAAATATAGGCCCCTGTCAATGGCAAAATTGAGCCTCGGGCAGAATTGAGCCAGTGCATCTATATGCCTCGGATTTCTTCGCTATTATATGTTGTAAGATCGTTCTGTTGACATGTATGGGTAAAATTAACGCTTTCAGTATCTACATATAGAAGAAAAACGCAAAATTCGACCTAGTAAATCAGAAATTACATAAAGTTCGGCAGCTTTTCCTCGTCGCCAAGTCATCCTCCAGCAGCGCTCCGACACCCATGATCGCACATTCATTTTTCACAAAAAATAGGATACCAATCACATTTACATCAACGCATTTCCACAAGTGAATACTTAGGCCATGTTCACACCAAGTTGCGACACCTGAGATTCAATAATAATGACAGGGGAAGGAAAAATGTAGGGTCTTCCTTTTCTCTAATTAAGCGACGTCGATGAAACCGTACACGGCCTGAGATGGTACCAAGACCTGTTGTTTGTAACAACTACATCAACACAAACTCCTCCCACTACTGCTGCAAGCCTGCATATCCATGCCATTTCAACGTAATGGAGCAAAATAACCCCGGTCAAAGGTAAGTCTTTGAATATTTTCATTTACCCTCTTTTTTTGCCTTTTTCCCCTCTTTCAGGTCAGGTTAGGTTAAGGGCGAGGTTAAGTTATGGGCTATGTTAGGTTATGTCAAGGATTAGGTTAGGATAGGATACTTAATATGGAGGTCAAAGACCCCGGCTAGGAGGTTATAATGTTGGTTTTGGGAAATTTACATAGATTTGTTGGAAATTCTTGCCAAATCTCGCCTATTTAGGCCTCCCCCACCATAAACTCTGCTTTTCCGACAAGTCCTCAGTGGGGTTAGGGTATTGACCAAGGTGGCATTAGGTTTGTTCGAGTACCTAGGTTAGATTTACGATGGGTTAGCTTTGGTTAGGTTTAATTATACGAGCATGCGAACAAAAATTTTTTTTTTGGGGGGGGGTGAACATATACTGTACTAGAGTTCACCTGTCTCAGATTTTCAGATGAAACTTCACTTTTTTGGTAGATTTTTATTTGCTTTGAATAAATCTAGTATATGACTATTTTCATTGCAAATCAACCTTTTTTATACCCTCCCCCACATAACTGAAGGATTTACAACGAAAATAAGCAGATTCATACAAAAAACACCAAAATCTACCAGGAAAATGTATTTTCATCTCCAAGCATGTGGTAAAGTTGCAGTTTCGGGCAATATTCCCAAACCTAATCTAACTTAATACATTGGTTGGTACTTATATGCACTGGATCAGTACCTAACGCCACTTTGGCCATTACTATCATCACTTTGTTGAGTACTTATCGCCATCGGGTCAGCACGTTTAGATTTGAATCCCCTTCTCTACCCCCTTTACTCCCCTTCTTCCCCCGCAGACCATCATGGTGCAGGTTAATGTGGATGGACTCTGGAGGAAATGATAAATTATATAAAAATTAATATCTCAGGAATTAACATTCTGACAGTAAGATATACACCGTTGTGTTGTATGTGACCTAAGTTCTTCATTAAGAACAACAAAGTTTTTTGCAATGAGATAGGTGAACTTATTAATTTTTGGTGTTTATATATATATATATATATATATATATATATATATATATATATATATATATATATATATATATATATATATATATATATATATATATATATATATATATATATATATATATATATATATATATATATATATATATATATATATATATATATATATATATATATATATATATATATATATATATACTTTTGCTTTATTTTTAACAGGGTTATGAATGAAATTATGTTGGGTCTTGTCACTGTAACTACAAATATAAATTAATATCATGCCTCTATTCTACATACGGATAAGAAACTAATGACTGTAGCTGAATGAGTCTGAAATCACCAAGATAACAAGAGTAAGTTTAGTATTGTGATTTGGGTTGTCATGAAAGTCATTGGCACAGTGCAGGTCATCTTTTCCTGTGCCAAAATTCTTAAGCTTGACCGGGGGTGTTTCTAGGGTTCAAAAACATTCGGGGCTAAGAGAAAAACATCAGGGGCTGAAGTTAACAGTGAGCGAAAAAAAAAATGTGTGTGTGTGGGGGGGGGGGGGTCACCTGTTTGCATTGACCACCATGCACCTAAGATAAACACATACAGCTACACTACCAGATTGCACAGTAAACTACAAACTGCTCAAACTACTGGTATATGGCTTCAAAATGTAATCTTTAGTATGAGCTACATCAATAACATCAACTCCGTTCAAACAGTGGATAATATTTATTTATTATTTTTTGGAGGGACGGGGCACGGGGCCCGGGGGTGAGTCAAAACATTCGGGGCTCAAGCCCCGGAAGCCCAAGGCTAACGACGCCATTGAGCTTGACCTTATTTTCCCTTTGTTGGTGGTGGGTGAAAAATTGGATATTGATTTCTAGGTCGCATGTTTGATTTGTTTTGTCTCGTCACTGCAGTGCTTCTTGCTGACATGCATGCCTGTGTGAGTCATTGTAAAAATGGGGCCTATACATTCTGCCTTATAAAACGCAGTGCCATTAAGGGGAAAAATCCAAGATTCAACCAAAAATTCATACAACATATATACTGAAAAAAGAAAGGAGTTTATTGTCTGTGTTCCTATTGCCAAATGCCAGATATTTTATATGTATATGGCACGAACAAAAGCATGTGTCTGGATATAAAGTTACAAATCTGTGTGTGTGTGTGTGTGTGTGTGTGTGTGTGCACACGCGCCGGGTTAAAGGGAAAACGAAGCGCAATGGACAATGCAATTGCTAAAAATTCTCATGCATGATTTTACAGATAAACTATATTTCATCAAAGGGTCCGAGGGGAGGAGGCGGCAGGTTCTCCTGCATCAGGAGGACATATTGCGCATCCTTGCCCAGTATCATGATGATGCAGGCCACTGTGGTCAACGTACCACAGAGGAAAACATTGCCTCTTATTATTACTGGCCAAGGATGAGGGATTATGTCAATTATTATGTAAGTGATTAGACAGTACCTTGCGTGTTCAGTTTCACCATGTCAGTGATGCTTATACATGTCAAAAGTCCTATTGTAAAGAAGAGAAATATTGTCTCTGTGAAGTTAACAAATTGCCTGTATCGGATTGCTTCTTGATTATTGAGGAACATTTTAGTCTTATCACTTGTATATTTTTGCAATAAAATAAATGAATTTCAAATTAATTTTTTTTTCATCATTATTCTTATTAGCGCTTCTATGTTAAGATTCAAAAACCGTTTGGAATTCAATTCTTACAACTACTAACGGTTTCTTGGTCTCAAAACTCTTTTGAGCACAATAGTTTCATTTAAATGAATTATTTGCTGGTTTCCTATTTTCAGTGCAGGCGTTCTCTCTGGACCCTGGTCCTATGCTTGCTATTTTCTTTAAGATGATTTTGTATTTCATTTCTTACTGTTCCCAGTTATAGCTTATATGTTGTATCTGTTAGTGCTATTGGTCTTAAAATTCCCTTATGCATGGTTGGCTTTGCCTTCTATTTATTAATTGTTATTTGATACTTTCCAAGTGTCTTGGAATACAGGAATAATACCATTATTCCTTTATTCCTGTATTAAAAACATTACTTAATGCATTCAGTATATCTGTCTTAATTCCATAGAGGGGTAGGCTCAGACTAGACATCACACCCTCACACCCTCTGGCTGTTTGTAAGGTATGTACAGAAGAGTAAATGCAAGTCTACACATTTGTTTCCATAATACTGTTTGGTGATGCAGATATGATATAATTTGGTGATGCAAGTATAGATTTCATATCTATAATACTGTGGTAGCTGCAAATATGCACATTACGTCTATCTCACATTGTGTAGAATGTAGATGAAAGACTAGAAAAGTTCCATTGTCTTTGCAACATCAGAAATGGATTTCAAATAAACATTTTTTTTCATCTACTGCATAAAATAACCCCATCCTTCTTATGCACACTGCATATCATAATTTAAGGTTGTATCTTCTTGAATTACTTGTTCACAGCACCACCCACAATCTGCAGTCCTGAAACAATATGTTGTTGAATTGTTTCTACACTCCTCATTAGAGAGAGAGAGAGAGAGAGAGAGAGAGAGAGAGAGAGAGAGAGAGAGAGAGAGAGAGAGAATCATCTTTTTCAAGCTTAACAACTTCTGTAGGGCAGCCTGTTTTAGCTCTTTGATAAGTAATATTTGGTAAATTTCTTGGTTTCCCTATCATGATTTTCTCATATATTGACTCTCAGGTTGATCATATTTCCTAGGCACAGCTAATGTAAGTACTTCATCATGATTTAATGTTTTGAAAAGCATTGGTGAGTATTTATTAACAGATTCGTGGCTTATCCATGTTAGGTTAGTTGCCCTATCAAGTGTTGCCTAACATAACATCGCTCCTTAAGACCTTCTCACATATATATATATATATATATATATATATATATATATATATATATATATATATATATATATATATATATATATATATATATATATATATATATATGGGAACGATACCTCCGTATGATATTGTGTAGAGCCATTATATATTAATTCTGATAG
This sequence comes from Eriocheir sinensis, assembly GCF_024679095.1. Classification (NCBI taxonomy): domain Eukaryota; kingdom Metazoa; phylum Arthropoda; class Malacostraca; order Decapoda; family Varunidae; genus Eriocheir; species Eriocheir sinensis. The sequence continues at coordinate 13,081,461 of NC_066556.1, forward strand.
CATATTAACACCTATCCTCACCTTAATTAACAGCACTGTAAAAACACTCATATTAATATTCACATGATGTAAACTACGTAATGTATGTGTTCTGCAAAAAAAAAAAAAAAAAAAAAAACTTCAATATCAGATCGGAGGTAATAATTTATTACGGCATGTAATATTGTAATGATCATTTCAGCTGTCTTTGACATTTAAATTTTCTGTTATCGCCAGACGCCTTGCTCCTTGGTACCATCTCAGGCCGTGTACGGTTTCATCGATGTCGCTTAATTAGAGACAAGGAAGGCCCTACATTTTTCCTTCCCCTGTCATTATTAATGAATCTCAGGTGTCGCAACTTGGTGTGAACATGGCCTAAGTATTCACTTGTGGAAATACGTTGATGTAAATGTGATTGGTATCCTATTTTTTGTGAAAAATGAATGTGCGATCATGGGTGTCGGAGCGCTGCTGGAGGATGACTTGGCGACGAGGACAAGCTGCCGAATTTTATGTAATTTCTGATTTACTAGGGCGAATTTTGCGTTTTCCTTTTATATGTAGGTACAGAAAGCGTTAATTTACCCATACATGTCAACATAACGATCTTACAACATATAATAGCGAAGAAATCCGAGGCATATAGATGCCCCGGCTCAATTCTGCCCGAGGCTCAATTTTGCCATTGACAGGGGCCTATATTTTTCCTTCCCCTGTCATTATTAATGAATCTCAGGTGTCACAACTTGGTGTGAACATGGCCTAACTATTCACCTGTGGAAGTACGTTGATGTAAATGTGATTGGTATACTATTTTCTGAGAAAAATGAATGTGCGATCATGGGTGTCGGAGCGCTGCTGGAGGATGGCTTGGCGACGAGGAAAAGCTGCCGAGCTTTATGTAATTTCTTATTTAATGGGGCAAATTTTGACATGGTCTTTGTCATCATAATAAAGAATGATGATCATGCTAGCTCTAGACTTCATATCAGACGAAAAGAACCCCACATACACGAGCTTGAGCTAAGATAACAGAGGCATGTTCATGCCCGGGCTCAATTTTGCCCGAGGCTCAATTTTGCCCGTGACACCGGTACTTCCTGAGACTCGGCAGTATGTATAGGGGAAGGGACGTAGATTGGACAGGGTACGATTTGTCCTTTGGTACAAAATTTTCACACGGAGGTGGGCGTGTGACATTGCCGATGTCTTTTGGAAAGCTCCGCGGGGATGGCAAGCAGAGAGAGACCTCCCATCGCGGGACTCAGCAAGGCCAGTGGACATGCGGGAGGGAGAGAGGCGGCTGGCGCGGGGTCGACGGCAAGTCGTGCGCCCGACAGCACGCAAGCCTTTATGCATTCGGAGATTGGGTGTGAGGAAACAAACTGAATAGGATGTAGGCTGTAGTATTGTTTAGTTAGTGTCTTGTGTTCGTATGGGGGTGATAGCCCGAGAGATGAATCGAGGATTTGAGTCTTTCCCCGCGGCGACTTGGTAAACCGATTCTCTGGCACTGAAAGACTGAGGGGTGAGAGACCGCCGGGGCGTCGCCGCTCGCGGTGCACCTCAGAGTAGGGATGGGCAAGTACCGTTAATTTGAGTACCGGTAGTACCGGTACCGAAAACTCAAGTACCGTTAGTACCGGTACCGGTACCCAAAGGAGTTTTTTTTTTCTTAATGACTTCTGATGAAATTCCCAAACAAATTTCCTGTAAAGAAAACTCTCTCTTCCTTCAACTTAATATCAACTAGAGTAGAAATGCAACGTTTAGGAGCCTTCTGATTAATGTAAAATCACTTAGGTTGAAGGACAGACCACCTAGTCTGTGCCATGGGGTCTGTGTGGTCTAATTTTCTATGTAAATCTATGTAAATCTCTCTCTCTCTCTCTCTCTCTCTCTCTCTCTCTCTCTCTCTCTGAATGAAGTGAATATTTATTTTTTCGAAAAAAAAAAATAGCATGTATAGTTATTATGGAAGTGATCGAGCATAGACTAATAACAATACAAAAATTTATTATCAACCAAAAAAAGAAAAAGAATCGGACATGAAGAATTATCCAGTAACTCCAATAAATAAATAAAATAATAAAATAATGGAAACGGGAGCTGTGATGGAAACGGAAAGCAGGACAAAATGGTGGGAACTTGGGGAGACGGTCAGCGGGGCAGTGACTCAGCGTCTACACACAGGCCTCATACCACATGGAGGCGGGCGAGCACCGAGCGTCACTAAGATCCTAACGGCAATGCGCAGTGCCGAGTGATCATTAAGCTTCCCGGAACCCAAGTGATCATGATGCTTCGCGGTACCAATACCGATATCAGTTATCGATACCAGTACCGGCGAGTGATCATTAAGCTTCCCGGAACCCAAGTGATCATGATGCTTCGCGGTACCAGTACCGATATCAGTTATCGATACCAGTACCGGCGAGTGATCATTAAGTTATCGGTACCTGGTACCGATAACTGGTATCGGTACTGGTACCGCAAAGCATCATGATCACTTGGGTTCCGGGAAGCTTAATGATCACTCGCCGGTACTGGTATCGATAACTGATATCGGTACTGGTACCGCGAAGCATCATGATCACTTGGGTTCCGGGAAGCTTAATGATCACTCGGCACTGCGCATTGCCGTTAGGATCTTAGTGACGCTCGGTGCTCGCCCGCCTCCATGCGGTATGGGCCCTGTGTGTAGACGCTGAGTCACTGCCCCGCTGACCGTCTCCCCAAGTTCCCACCATTTTGTCCTGCTTTCCGTTTCCATCACAGCTCCCGTTTCCATTATTTTATTTATTTATTGGAGTTACTGGATAATTTTTCATGTCCGATTCTTTTTCTTTTTTAGGTTGCTAAAAATATTATTATTGTTATTAGACTATGATCGAGTACTCACTACCCATATCACCGAGATATCCACTAAGTGGTGATCTCTCTCTCTCTCTGCCTGTTACACCTCCAATATTTAATCATCTTATATAATTCATCATGCAATTCTTATAGCCAGAAACTCGCCAAGGATTCAAACTTTTTCGTTAATGCTTTATTGATAAATATGATCTCTCTCTCTCTCTCTCTCAAAGTTAACGAGTCATACGAATTTAACAGTGGCAAGTAAAAAGAAAACGAAGTCTTGGGTTAAAAGTTAGTGAGTCCCACGACTCGTTAGAAAACGCTAATATATATTGTTATTGTTATTAGACTATGATCGAGTACCCACTACCCATATCACCGAGATATCCACTTACTAAGTGGTGATCTCTCTCTCTCTCTCTCTGAATGAAGTGAATATTTATTTTTTCGATAAAAAAATAGCATGTATAGTTATTATGGATGTACTCGATCAAAGTCTAATAACAATAACAATATTTATTAGCAACCTAAAAAAAAAATCGGACATGAAGAATTATCAATAAATCCAATAAATAAATCCGAGCAACTGGTACCGGTACCGAGCAATCTGGTACCGGTACCGTACCGTTTAGCTGGTACCGTTAGTACCGGTACTGGTACCGGTACCTGCCCACCCCTACCTCAGAGGCCCGTCAGTTTCCTCAACGACAACACATTTGTCAGTTGGCGGCCCGAGAGATAGCATTATTTAGCTTCCTTGCTGTAGGCTGCGTCACGCAGTCATACCTTAAGTAGGTTAGTTAGTCTGGAAGGTAGTTGAACCACTTTACCAGTTTCCATTTACGTGCTGTTGGTACTTTTTCTACGGACACTTGTACGAGCACTGTCAGGCTTCGCGAGACGGTTGGTGTGGAGGCTCCCTGGTCGGGGTTATGGCCGAGCAGCATGAATGGTGTAACGCTTTGGCGCCAGGAGGAGGAGGAAAGCTCGCAAGTGGAAGGTGGTATCAGTTTTTGGTCTGCTAGGTAACACTTACACACACTTATACACCTATATTCTTTACATTTTAGGGTAGAGTAGAGCAGGCGAGTCCGGTTGCCAATTTCAAGTGAAATTATCCCCACCCGAGTTACTTAGAGAAGTGGGTGGGAGTCCGTCTTACGTAGTGGGCGGTATTCCTAAAATAACTTGGGTAAGGGGCATTTGGTGTGGTGTAGGGTTGGGGCAGCGTTAATGAACTCTTTCATGTATCATACGAGACAAGAGAGGGTTCTCGCCCCGTTCGTAAGCAGGCGGGCAAGTATCAGTCCGCGTTGCACAAGAGAGAGAGGGAGAGAACAGGGAATTACCGTGTCTCCTCTTAAAGTCTGGACTCAGGCATTAAGGGAAAGGGTCGCACCGACGGCCTTGCTGTCGGTTGCGGAGGCTGGAGTCGGCGGACGGAACTGGTTGTTAATTCCGAGCAGGCCCCTTATCACACACACACACACACACACACACACACACATATATATATATATATATATATATATATATATATATATATATATATATATATATATATATATATATATATATATATTTTTTTTTTTTTACGTTGTGGCCTATTGCGCCGGTAGGCTTCTTCCCGGTGGATTCTGATGGTCGGTCCAAGGCTTCTTCCCGGTGGGTCCTGATAGTCGGCCCAGCCCGTTCTGTCGCAGGCGAGTGTTTATAGTGGCGCCATCTTGCATTGGCTCATACTGCCCTCCCGGAGCTCATCTTTAATCCTAGAATCTAGAGTCCGGGTTGATAGGTGGTCTTCTGGACAGCATGTGGGTAGCTTTAAGCCACTCGGCGGCGGCTAAAAAATCCTAGCTTGATGGCACCGGTCCGGGATTGAATTCGCGTCCTCCTGAACGCGGGGCCGTCTTGCTATCCATTCAGCCACCGCCTGCCCATACCCTACCCATATATATATATATATATATATATATATATATATATATATATATATATATATATATATATATATATATATATATATATATATATATACGGTCACTGTTCTTTCCCTAAACCTATTAACAGTGGTGTCC
>NC_066556.1:13091379-13203802 GCF_024679095.1 Eriocheir sinensis
GAGCTCCAGGAGGGCAGCATGAGCCAAAGATGGCGCTTCTATAAACACTTTCCTGCATCTCGAGTGTGGGGGCTCTTCACTCACACAGCTCTCTTGGACAGAGTGGAGTCGAAGGCTCTTCGTCTCATCAGCTCTCCTCCTCTTATTGATAACCTTCTACCTCTTAAATTCCGCCGCAATTTTGCCTCTCTTTCTATCTGCTATCGATATTTGCAGGCTGACTGCTCTTCTGAACTTGCTAACTGCATGCCTCCCCTCCTCCTGCGGCCACGCCGCACACGACTTTCCACTCAAGCTCATCCCTTTACAGTCCAAACCCACGAGTTAACCAGCATCTTCACTCTTTCATCCCTCACGCTGGTAAACTCTGGAACAATCTTACTTCATCTGTTTCCTCCTGCCTACGATTTGAACTCTTTCAAGGGGAGGGTATCAGGACACCTCTCCTCCCGAAATTGACCTCTCTTTCGGCCACTCTTCTGAACTCTTATATAGGAGCAGCGAGTAGCGAGCTTTTTTTGTATTATTATTTTTTTTGCCCTTGAGCTGTTTCCTCTGCTGTAAAAAAAAGAAAAAAGAAAAAAAAGAAAAGAACAGGTTGTGGCCGACAATCAGGCCCTTTCAAGATAAAGCCTATCGGAACCATAGGTATAAATAAATAAATAAATAAATAAATAAATATATATATATATATATATATATATATATATATATATATATATATATATATATATATATATATATAAATATATATATATATATATATATATATATATATATATATATATATATACAGAGACACACACAGACACACACACACAGAGAGAGAGAGAGAGAGAGAGAGAGAGAGAATCGCAGGGTTCACCTAAAGGGGACCGTCCGGTAGTGATTTTACCAAAAAAAAGTATGGAAAATGAGTTAAAGTCACTGAGAGATACATGTGGGCTAGAACAGTTCACCAGTGGCCATTTCGGAAAATATCTATATTTAAAGGGCAAATTTAATGGTCCCGCGCACCCCCTGACTCTCGTGGACGACAACTGTTTTTTGTTGACATCAATATTTATGGTAAAACATCATTACACACATAATTATTAATATTTCTGATGCATTTTATCGGTAAATCAAACGTCTGGCAGTGAAGCTAGGCATGAGTGTAATGTGGATCCGATGGCCTGCTAGCTCAGAGCCCTCAGAGCGTCATTTGATGATAGGTCCAGGAAGAACAGAGAAAACGCTTAGACTCCGGCCAGATGATCAAAGAAAAAGCAGAAATTACGTGTCAGTGAAGGGTATGAGGCTGAAAATTATAGATAAAACCTGGCGACAATGCGGAAAGTCGCGCTTTCTGAAACCCTCATTTTTAGAACTATAATACTTTTTTTTTTACTTACATTGTAAGAGGGACCAGGTGTGATATCAAGAGCTAGCATGCATCAGGAATATTCTTAGAAACATGTTTGCAAACTTAGAATATGTAATTTTGGCGACTACTAACAATAAGTGATCTGAGAGCTAGGAAAAAAGGAGAAAAAGAAAAAAATCTTTGAAGGCCGTTTTCTCAAAACGAAGCTTTTTCACATTTTTCCCTGTTTCTCCGCCAAATATTAACCGATTTTGATGTTTTAGGTACCATTTTAAAGAGGAATGATTGCACAATGACAATAAAGAGATACTTTTTTCTTTTTTTCTTTTATTTTTTTCAACAAAAATTCGTGAACCGTTAAACGCGAGTGGAAAAAAAAAATAGAGAAACTGAAAAATCGGCCTCTTTATTTTTGTTTCATCACTTGCAAGCTTTGTTTTTATGTAAAAGTTTTTCCTAAATACGTGATTAACTGATTGGAAGTGAACATTTTTGAAATTTGTAAAATATATTTTTTCGTATATATATTTTTTTTTTCTATTCATCAAAGTCTTTTGAAACTTAGGCAATATTCTCACATCATTCATGTCTAAAAGATAAAAGTGAGTTAGATTTTTATGTCCAATAGTTTTCAAAATAGAAATCTACCGGACGGTTCGAAAGTATTCGAAAGAACTTAACGTTATTACGACAATGAGTAATATCTTAGTTGCTGGTTGGATTCAAAACACTTGTCTAATCTATTCTTGAAGGCCGTAACTATTGTACTATCAACATCACAGGGTAGAGAGTTCCAAACATTAACAACTCGATTGAAGAAGAAGTGTTTAGCTTCGTACGACGAGAATCTTTTACCACTTATCTTCAAATTGTGATTTCTTCTTGTTCTACTTCACAATTGATCGATCAAATAGAACAGTTACGGCCTTCAAGAATAGATTAGACAAGTGTTTTGAATCCAACCAGCAACTAAGATATTACTCATTGTCGTAATAACGTTAAGTTCTTTCGAATACGGGTGTCCTTGTCCGCTTTTATCGCCCGGTTAGTGGTAGCAGTAATGGTAGTTCTTTCCTTTTTCCTACATAATTTCCATGCAGTTTTTCCATGCTGCATGGTTCTTTTTCCTTTCCTGCCAGCTTTGGCTGGAGGGATGGGGGGGTGGGGAGGAGCCTTCGCCTTTGCTGTCCTTCATCTTCCACCTTTGATTAGATAGTTAGTGTAGCTTGTCACAAACAGCCTCGTAAGGACCAGCAGGTCTGCTGTTGTTTGTTCTTCCTTTGTGTTCCCTTAAAGTAAGCGTCTCACTCCATTGAACCGCATTACAACGTATAAACCTACTAATTCTCAGTATGGAACAAAAGACAGTTCCACTGTCCTTAGCTTTAAAATTCAACCTCTTTTTTATAATTTCCTTGTTCCAGAATTTGAGATTTTTAGATGAAAGGAAGTTCAGTTGGAGGGTAAGGGCATACAACGCAAGTCCTTTAAAGCGAGGTATCCCCTGTGCTTTTTCTTTGGCGCAGGCGCAAAGGAGAGCAAGAGGTGTCCGTGCAACACAAATACGTCCCGAGACAAGAAGGAACCAATCAGAGCGGCTCTTTGTTGGCTAGCTGGCACATGCCTGCACCACAGCGTAAAGATAAAATAAAAGTCTCTGGAATTTCTCATGTACTATCGTATCTATTGGCCTCGAGAACACTAAAATGCAGTTGTCACTCACGGAGAGAAGACGTGGCAGTGTCTTTCCTTCCCACTGCTTCCATAAGAGGGCTAAATGTCAAGTGTCTACGAATAGTTTCCAGGAGAGAGAGAGAGAGAGAGAGAGAGAGAGAGAGAGAGAGAGAAGAGAATGAAAATGTGTGATATAAAGAAGCAGAAATACTAATACTAATAGATAATAACAGATGAAATAACGTTAAATGTGACAATGGAAACAGTACTGATATGTAATGGGACGGAGGATTTTTACATATTTTATGAATGTTACGTCCTCTTCCCCCCCAAAAAATCAAACAAACACACACACACACACACACACACACACACACACACACACACACACACACACACACACACACACTAATAACATATATAACAATATTTACTATTATTATAATAATAATGATAATAATAATAATAGTAATACATTATTATTATTATTATTATTATTATTATTATTATTATTATTATTATTATTAACAATTATAATATAATTAGTAACAATAATATTAATATCAATAACATTAATATTAATAATAATAATAATAATAATAATAATAATAATAATAATAATATCGATGATAATATCGTATTATAGGGTATATTATAGGGTAGGCGGTGGCTGAAGTGATAGCGTACTGGACCCACATTCGCCGCGTGATGGACGACGCGGGTTCGAATCCTCACGCTACCACTCGGATTTTTCAGTCACCGCCGAGTGGCTTAAAACTACCCACATGCTGTCCTGAAGACCACCCATCAACCCGGACTCTAGAGGAAGCCGTCCAAGCGAATCAAGAACGAGTTCCGGGGGGCAGCATGAGCCAATGCAAGATGGCGCCACTATAAACACTCGCCTGCGCCAGAACGGGCTGGGCCGACCATCAGGCCCCACCTGGAAGAAGCCTTGGGCCGACCATCAGGCCCCACCGGGAAGATGCTTACCGGCGCAATAGGCAACAACGTAAAAAAAATAATAATAAATAAATTGAAATGTATGATACTGATAACATTTAAATAACTAACAACAAAAATTCTTATATTAAATCATTAAGGAGGTTGCTGCTGTCACCATTACTATTATTATTTTTACTATTATTATTATTATTATTATTATTATTATTATTATTATTATTATTATTATTATTATTAATGTTATTGATATTAATATTATTGTTACTAATTATATTATAATTGTTAATAATAATAATAATAATAATAATAATAATAATAATAATAATAATAATAATAATAATAATAACAATAATAATGTATTACTATTATTATTATTATCATTATTATTATAATAATAGTAAATATTGTTATATATGTTATTAGTGTGTGTGTGTGTGTGTGTGTGTGTGTGTGTGTGTGTGTGTTTGATTTTTTGGGGGGGAAGAGGACGTAACATTCATAAAATATGTAAAAATCCTCTCGTAAAACAAGTCACCTGCACTGTAACTGTTTAACTAGTTTTCATTGATTGTTTTTACCTATTTCATGAGATGGGTGCACTCCGAAATAGAGTTGGTGCTGTTGAGTTTGCTGTGGTGACTGCTGCTGCATCTGCTGGCGTTGTTGCTGCTGCTGATGCAACGAAAGCGTTCCCATCGCTCTCTCATCACAATCGAGAATTCTCATCCCCCTCAACTTTTCTTCTGCTGTACTCTTCTTTTCATTACCTCTACTTTCAGCGCCATCATCACTCTCCTCGCTTTTGCCACCTCCGGTGCTACCCAAGGAGAAGGCCCTTACTCGACATTTTAGCTTGGTAGCCACGATGATAACGGTGAGGGTAAGCACGAAGGCAGCCAGCACCCCGATGAAGTGGGCGAGGAGAGGAGAGACGTCTTGAATCGGCACCTCGTCGCCCGAATCTAGATAAAGAAAGGAAGTACATGAGGGGGTAGGGAGCGGGTGGGGAGAAAGGAGAGGTATGACAACCGATTAAGTGTGGAAAATAAGGGGATATTATGGTAGGCGGAGGAAGGGGAGCAAACTCATAATCCTTAAAAAAAGTGCATGATTTCATATGGAAGAATGAACAAAATAAATTTACAGTTTTATGCTAAACATCATGACACAGAAGATACCTCATGGAAACTGTTGCACCTGTGACCCACTTATCCTAATCTGCCAGTGCTGAATGCAGACTGTTTTAGTTTTTAACTAACAAAATGCAAGAAAAAAATTCCAATCATTTTTACCTTATGTACGAAGTAAAGACAGCTTATTTCCTGGGAGCCAACTCATCAGCGAAGTGACAGATCGAACACATAAGCAATGTCCTAATGTATGGATCGCATCGACTTTTTACTATTCATAGATTTTCTGAGTAAATGAGCTGATATCGCGATAAAATGAAGGGTGTGCGGAGTAAGGAGCATGGGGAGGTGGTGACCAAGTAATCAGCGAGCGGGCTTGGTGATCAAGAAGACCCGGGTTCAAGTCACACCCACACCAGGTGACTTTTTTTTTACCATCATTAAGAGGCAAACTATCATGAACATGATGTCCAGATTATCAATAAAACCCTGTCTTCAGTGGCTTTGGACAAAAAGAGCAACTGGTGGGCAGCACGGTCCAAGCAAGGATCATATATCACGAGAGGCACTAAAGATAAAATTTGCCCTCGCGAGTATATGTCTGGAGCCGTGGAATACGTAATGGTACATGTAAACGATATGGCTGCGCGTGGCTGCGGTGCTCATCTCCGAACCGTTGGATCTTAGAGCCTGTGGTAGTTCAGAACCAATAACCCCGGGACACGGGCCAATGTGAAATCCGGGAGTGTCACAATTTACCTTCCCCAGATCTCCCCAGGTACCCATTTATCGACCAGCCCGAAAGGAAAGATGAACAGCCGGGTGAGCTCAACGCCACCTGTCCGGAAATTTGAACCCGAGCCCGCAAAGTCAAAGCTAGGCTCGCTGAGTACTAGAATACGAAGGCAATGAAATAAGCCCTATAAAATAGCGTGCTGTCGCTATAGGAGGCATATAAATATTAAATAACAATAATCCGTCCCGTATCCGACATAGAGCAATCGGATCATCTGAATACGAACAAAATCCGTTACATTTCGATATATCCTAACGACACAATATGTATAACGAACAGTTTAATTCCTTTTAATTTTGAAAGTTTTTCTTTGTCTCTCAGTTGTAACATTTAGACGTTAGAACACATATAGGAATATCCAGTGTAATGCTAGACACTAGGAAAACAATGCATAAATAACAAAATCCACCAACAACATACAATAATGTAAATGTATTGATGATTTTAGTGTGTAAGCCGACCCGACCAGCCATGTTGGAACTTAATGTTTGGATATGGACAAGTAAATTCGGGTACGGATGTAACAGAGCCAAGGCATAGTATACCGATGCTGAGCACACGGACACGGGACGTCCGGATACGAGAGGGATTACTTTAATAAAAAAAGAGAAAAGACAGAGGAGTCCTAGTGAGGAGCAATGATTTCGGAAATGATAATAAATAAAGCCAAAAAAAATTCCCCCATCTAGTAATGATAAGTATATACATCGAGACACACGAAAGGAGTAAAAAGAATAAAACGAGGAATTGTGTGAGCTATATCCAGATATAAATGTATATCTTGTTTTGATCTAAAAAAAAATCCTTCAAATTATTATTATTTACCAAAGTTTTTTTTTTTTTCTAATCGTTACAGATGATTTAAATATGATTTTTTTAACAAATATATGTAATATATTTTGTTCGATTTAATTGAATGCCGTTATATATAATAAACAACGTATAGGTTCGACATAACTATAAGTCCTTTAAAACACCGGTTTAAGGCTTTTTTTATAGTAATAAAAATATCAATAATAATACAGTACTTTTAGGGGGTCGCCCGGTTTGGGATAGGGGGTATAAATATTACTTCTGGGGTAAAAAAAATATAGGCATAGCACAACATCTGGTAAGATCGTAATGAACTTGTATGTCTATATTCACTATATCTGAAGTATAACTTTTACTCTGTATTTTTACGAATTGCAAAATTGCAAATAAAGGATATCAATCAAAGATGTGGGCTCGATCTCATAATTATATTTGCTGACATGTCAATAATCAACTTTGCTGCATCCACAGCAATGATAGACAACAAATTTGGTTATCAGAAGGTGTCATGGGTTGTCACCATGACACTGCTAATTGCAGTTTTCCTGAATCTAAAGGGGCTCGCACACATATACGGTCACGGTCCCTATCATACCCGATCACCCCCGGTCTGATCGGCAATCTTCCCGATTGGTAGTTTGACTGGCGTCACACCCGCAGTATTCCGCCTGTGTACCACAGGCAGACCGGCTGCTTACCGCTTGTAAACCGGTGACCATGTACGATTTTCGATTTTTCCAACTGCAGGCCGCCTGTTTATCGCTGGCATATATGCGGCAGCCTTGCGTAATGCATGCAGCACGGCACGTCAGCGATCAAACACGGTCGTTGTTACACCTGATAGGGGTAGGGTATAATAAACGTCGCTCCAGATGTTTCTTTATCATTCCTGTGTTGGACATCGCCATGACTTTCCTCAGCTCAACAACGAGAGATTGTACTCCTTACATTGGACGTTGACATAAACCAAATTTTGTCATTGCTTTTATACCTACTGGAAAATTTATGATTGATAATAATGTAGAAGAGACGTAGGGCAACGAGGGTGAGAACATAGATGCAGGTAAGGGATCATTTGGGTATGTTCGAATTAGTAGCTGAGGACCCGGCAGGCTTCAAAACCCCAATCCGCATGGACAGGGACATGTTCCAGGAGGTACTGAAAAATAGTCACACCATGTGTTTTTTTAACTGGGTTCGGCCGCCTAATCGGTGGTCAAACCTTGCTAATCTCCAGGTCAAACACAGGTGTTAACGCGTGGTTTACCGCCGGCCTGCTAACGCCTGCCTGCGGTTTGCCGCCGGTTACCGGCGGTTGACTGCCGGCAATCGCAGATGTACCGCAGGTCAGTCGCAGGTTTTTTTCAACACTGTCGATCGACCAGGAGTATCACCGATATTTTTGAGAAAAATGAAGTTGACCGGCGGTGGAAAGCAGCATCTACGGTTATCAGGCTTTACCGGCGATGCATTGGCGGCTTGCCGCCGACCATCCCCGATCTTACCACCGGTCAGCCCCTGATGGCGGACCGGGGATGATCGGCGATGATCGGAACCGTGACCGTGAATGTGTGTGAGACTCTGAACTTCTTAAGGATGACATCGCTCCTTCTCTCTGTGGAAAGTCCATGAGGCGGCGGCTTAACAATGCCTCGTGAACTCGCGAACCCCAAGAGGGTGGACAAGGGGCGAGCAGCTGCCATTTTTTTACTTTTATTTCTATGGGCGTGACTGGGCGTCCCATGCCCCACGCCTGGCAGTCAGTTACTAAAAAAAGTTGCACTCACTCCTGTTGCGAAGCAAGATAGCTGCAGTGCCTTGCTCTCCAGTAAGTTATGCCTCTGACGTCGCATTTCAGAGTGCGTGGGTAGAAATGGCTTCTGTTGTGGTGCCGTAGCAACACAAAGCCCGCCTGCAAGCCGCGCTGTAACCAGTGCTACCATGCACGAAGAGAGATGATGGTAGTCTCTCCGTGTGTAGCTGTGTGAAGCTTTGACTTTCAAGACACAAGAGTTGAGGTGAAAGTCGATCTTCAGCTTCAGTTAACTTCCAGTTGGCAGTCTTAATATATCAAGGGTTGTGTGTCTGTGTCTTTCCATACCTTGGATTGCTGCAAAGCAGTGCTGCCAACGACACTTTACCCCAGAGAAGGGTGACTCTCTGAGCCATATTCCCGTCTCCCAACATCACCCTCCAAGGAAAACTTGGCATTTCCAAGGTACCTCCAGACCTCCCTTGGACCTTTCTCTTGGGACATAATTAGGGATTATACCGTCATTTATGCATAATTAAATGCTAGTATATTCTCATTGGTGTATGATACGTGAATTTCAGTTCACCTCGACCCGAATATGAGAAAAAAATTAAAGATGCAAACACGTTTATAAGACTTTAGTGTAGAAGTGAAGAAATAGGGTGATGTTTTCCTGCAGGTGGTCACGTTTATTGACAGCGTAAAGTATGTTCTATAAAGTGAAACGTATGAGCGAGAATTATGTTATCAGAATAAGATTATTGTTTCCTTTTTTTGTGCCCTTGAGCTATCTCCTGTGTTGTAAAAAAAAAGAAGAAAAAAAAACATTTCGTTTATTCATAACTGGAAGTGGAAGAACTGCGAAATATTCGGCATCTCAAGCTATACGCTCTTCACATAGAGGAAACGGCAACACCGCGTGTTCAAATAATGTTGTCAGCTGATCCGTGGACCACTTCCTCGTCAACTCGACTCTTTCCTCATCCATATTTCGTACATGAGGTAAGTACTACATCGTTAATCATCTCCTGTGCTGGGCAGGAAGGTTTATATCGGGAAGTTACTCAGATTTCTTGCGTACAAAGTACAGAGGATGCTTACAAGGACTGGGGAGGCCTCCATCACTTCAAAACTCGCGCTAGCGTGCAGGTACCACAAAAAAGCATTCGTCTAATCATGTGATTACTTATGTGTTTATGCATTCAAATGAAATAATAAAGACATCATGGAATTTACTATGGTGGCCATGTTACTAAAGAAAGGCATAGATTCCTGCATATAGACAATGTGAAGGTCGCCGATTTCCGTTATCCGAAAGCTCTACTGTAGATTGCAGTGTTATCATACGAGAGTGTTTCACGGAAGGTTTTGATCTGGCAAACCTGCAAGGTAGTGAAATGTCCCTTGACGGGGATATGTCTCTCTCTCTCTCTCTCTCTCTCTCTCTCTCTCTCTCTCTCTCTCTCTCTCTCTCTCTCTCTCTCTCTCTCTCTCTCTCTCAAACGACGTCACCACGACCCGGTCTGAGGAACTGCTGGACAAGTACCGTAGGCTCATCCAGCAGTATAAATCTAAATCCCCAGATATTTTGATTTCAGGAATTCTACCACGGACGTGGGACGAGGGCGACTTCTACAGTAAGGCCTTCAGCCTCAACAACCGCCTACAGACTGTCTGCGGAGAGCTTGACGTCGAGTTCTTTAACGCCTGGAACCATTTCTGCGGCCAGAGTAAACTTTTCCATAGGGACGGCATACACCTGTCCCCCATCGGGGCAGCCAGATTCGGAAGGCTCCTCAACGACGCCGTACGTAACGCCCGAACAACAAAAAACGACTCTCAGCCACGTCCTTCCATTCCGCCCGTGTAAATAGACACCATACACCGCAACAAACTCGTAACATTGAACCCTCCAGTACCACCACCTCTATTACCAAGCCTCAAGATAACCTAAGAGTCCTTAGTTTCAATGCGCGTAGCCTAAAAAACAAGTTTGATGAACTGCGATGTCTTGCTCTGACAGAAAACTTTGACGTAATTGCTATAACCGAAACATTTATCGACACCACAAATATTGATTTAAGTTCCGAATACAACATAGATGGCTACAGACTCTTCAACAAGGATCGTGTAAACCGTAGAGGTGGTGGTGTTGCCCTTTGTGTCAAAAGTTATTTGCAACCCACTGACAAAACACCAAGAAACAGTAACGTTGAACATTTGTGCGTGCGAGTAAACATTGCAAAAGTCAATTTAAATATATCTGTCACTTACAAGCCTCCGGGGCAATCACTCGATGCCGATCTTGAAATGTACAGCGTCTTAAGGCAGTCACTTAATAACAGCGACTCACTGATATTAGGAGACTTTAACCTCCCCCATATCGACTGGGCGACACTGTCGGGACAATAGAATGATCAAATTTTTAGAAGAAAATTATCTAAGCCAAATGGTTTCTGAACCAACTCGTCAAAATAACATACTTGACCTTGTTATAACGACCCAAGATAACCTAGTCAGTAATGTCACGGTAAGAGAACACCTCGGTTCCTGCGATCATAAATTAGTGCGCGTTGACATTAGAGCTCAAACATCGGTGACTGAAAATAAAGTAAAGGTGCCCAATTTCAAAAGAGCCAACTTCGTAGAAATCCGACGAAAACTAATAGATATGCAACTATCAGATGACGGCAATGTAGAGGACGCCTGACTAAGCTTTAAAAATCACTTACTCACTCAGCAGGGCACATTTGTCCCCTTGTGCGAGGAACGAATTAACACTAATAAAAGCCCACCTTGGTTTAATAGCGAAATTAAACACTCAGTCAAGGAGAGAAAATTGTTTTACAGGTTAAAGAAAGAACAAAGCGCGCCGGAAAACATTAGACTCTACAATGATGCCAGGCGACGAATAAACAGATTAGTGCGTCAGGCAAAGAGTAGATATGAAGAAAATATTGCAGCCAACTGTAAAAATAATCCGAAATCCTTCTTCAGTTACATAAACAACAGAAAGGCGATCAGAACTGGAATTGCACCCTTAAACAGCGACGGTGCACTAGTGACTGACAGCCAACACGTTGCAAACCTATTAAACAATTAATTTTCCTCGGTGTTTAATACTAACAGTCCTCCCACCACTACCACCAACACCAGTACTAATGTGAATCCCGAGCATGCATTGCCTAACTTTGAAATAAAACCCGATGAAGTCCTTAAAGCCCTCAAATCACTTAAAACAAATAAAAGTCCTGGACCTGACAAAGTATATCCAACTCTGCTGAAAGAAACAAAGTGCGAAATACTCTCCTCCCTCACAACCGTATTCAATATGTCCTTGCGACAAGGCATCGTCCCTTCGGATTGGAAAAAGGCAAACGTGACACCGATTTTTAAGAAAGGAGACAAAAAAGTACCAGGTAATTACAGGCCCATTAGTCTAACTTCGGTTGTAGGTAAGCTACTTGAGGGCATAGTTAGAGACAAAATTGTGAGTTACCTAGAAAGCCACTCATTAATTGGGGACTCACAACATGGCTTCCGAAACAAAAGATCCTGCCTATCAAACCTATTAACCTTTTATAACGACCTCTTCACTGTTTATGACGTAACCAAGTCTATCTTGATTTCCAAAAAGCGTTTGATAAAGTCCCGCATCATAAATTACTTTACAAATTAAAGCAAATAGGTATTGACGGTCAAGTAAACCAATGGATCGCGAATTGGTTGAGCAACAGACAACAAAGAGTAGTGATTAACGATTTTAACTCAGAGTGGGCGCCGGTCACTAGTGGCGTCCCTCAGGGCTCGGTTCTTGGCCCAGTGCTCTTCATTATTTACATCAACGACGTGGATGTTGGACTCAATAACCGCATTAGTAAATTTGCAGACGACACAAAGATTGGTAACTCGGTTCTCACTGACGAAGACAGGCAAAGCCTCCAAGAGGATTTGCACAAAATTTCAGCTTGGTCGGATAGATGGGAGATGCCCTTTAACGTAGACAAGTGCCAGGTCCTTCAAGTTGGAACGAGGAATAATAAGTTCGATTACGAAATGCGCGGCGTTAAACTCAAAAGCGTTCAATGCGTCAAGGACTTGGGGGTCAAAATCGCGTCAAACCTCAAATTCTCACATCAATGCATCGATGCAGCAAATAAAGCGAACAGAATGTTGGGCTTCATTAAAAGAAACTTTTTATTCAAGAATAAATATGTAATACTCCCGCTCTACAATAGTTTAATCAGACCCCACTTAGAATATGCGGTACAGTTTTGGTCTCCCCACCATGCAAAGGATATTGCTAAATTAGAAGGTGTTCAGCGTCGGGCAACGAAAATGATCCCTTCCTTGCGCAAGAAATCCTACGAAGAAAGGCTTTCTACCCTTAACATGTTCTCTCTTGAGAAACGTCGCCTCCGAGGAAAACTGATCGAATGTTTTAAAATACTTAATGGTTTCACGAATGTAGACAGATCAACATTGTTTATGATCGATGACACTTTGCGCACGAGGAACAATGGCGTAAAACTCAGATGTAGACAAGTAAATTCAGACTGCACCAAATTTTTCTTCACCAACGTTGTAGTGCGAGAATGGAATAAGCTTCCACCATCCGTGGTCCAGTGTAACACGATTGACTCCTTCAAAAATAAGCTCGACCGTCACTTCCTTCAACTTAATATCAACTAGAGTAGAAATGCAACGTTTTGGAGCCATCTGATTAATGTACAATCACTTAGGTTTAAGGACAGACCACCAAGTCTGGACCATGGGGTCTGTGTGGTCTGATTTTCTATGTAATTCTCTCTCTCTTTCTCTCAAGTAGGGGGACTTAGTTTTAGCAGTGCTGGCTTGTGTTACCAACTCACCGTCCTGCCGACGTCACGTGTCCCAGAACCCACGTGATTTTTATTTTAAAGCACGGGAGACAGTTCAAGGGCACTAAAACAAAGAAGTAACAAAAAGTACAGCAAGCGCTGCTCCAACAAAAGAAAAAAAAACAGAACAAGAGGCCAAAAGAGAGGTCAATTTCGGGAGAAGAGGTGTTTTGACACTCTCCTCTTGAAAGAGGTCGATCATAGGCAGGAGGAAATACAGACAAAGAATGGCTACTCCAGAGCTTCCCAGCAGAAGGGATAAAAGAATGAAGATGCTGGTTAACTCTTGCATAAGTGATTTGTACAGTATAGGGGTGGGCAAGAGTAAAAAGACGAGTGCAGCGGAGCCAAGGGAGGGAGGGAGACACGTAGTTAGGAAGTTCAGAAGAGCAGTCAGCATAAAAATATCGGTAGAGGTGGAAAGATATGCAGCATTGCGGCGGAATTTAAGAGGTAGGAGATTGTCAGTAAGATGAGGAGAGCTGATGAAACGAAGAGCATTTGACTCCACTCTGTCTAGTAGGGCTGTGTGTGTGGAGCTCCCCCACACATGAGATGCATACTACATACGAAGGCGGACAAAGTCCCTGTATATGGACAATATCTGTGCGTGGAAGAACTGGCTGAGACGATACAGGACACCCAACCTCGAGGAAGCTGATTTAGTAAGAGAGATGTGGTTTAAATTAAAAATTTTGAGTTAAGAATAGACCGGAGATGTTTAGTGTAGAAGATGACAGCTGAGTGTTGTATAAAAATATGGAGATAGAGTTTTTAAGGCGTTGAAGGACACCAGGTTCTTTCTACCCCAATCAAAAATGATAGCAAGGTCTGGGGTTATGCATTCTGGAGTTTTGTAATTCCTGTTGGGAGGGTCTTCTTTTGAAAGAAGTTGAATAATGCAGAGTAGACTCATCAACATGGGAGCAGATAGGACAGTTTGTTTTGGAAAAATCATTGAAGAATAACAGAAAGAGAGAGAGAGAGAGAGAGAGAGAGAGAGAGAGAGAGAGAGAGAGAGAGAGAGAGAGAGAGAGAGAGAGAGAGAGAGAGAGAGGAGAGAGAGAGAGAGAGAACACATAGTACACAAAGAAAGAACAAACAACAGCAGACATGCTGGTCCTTACGAGGCTGTTTGTGACAAGCTACACTAACTATCTAATCAAAGGTGGAAGATGAAGGAAAGCAAAGACGAAGGCTCCTCCCCATCCCTCCATCCAAAGCTTGCAGGAAAGGAAAAAGAACCATGCAGCATTTAAAAACTGCATGGAAATTATGTAGGAAAGAGGAAAGAACTACCATTACTGCTACCACTAACCGGGCGATAAAAGCGGACAAGGACACCAGTATTCGAAAGAACTTAACGTTATTACGACGATGAGTAATATCTTAGTTGCTGGTTGGATTCAAAACACTTGTCTAATCTATTCTTGAAGGCCGTAACTGTTGTACTATCAACGACATCACAGGGTAGAGAGTTCCAAACATTAACAACTCGATTGAAGAAGAAGTGTTTAGCTTCGTGCAACGAGAATCTTTTACCACTTATCTTCAAATTGTGATTTCTTCTTGTTCTATTTGATCGATCAATTTAAGGTAATATTCCGCATTAATATCACTGAATCCATTAAACATTTTAAACACTTCTATTAGATCGCCTCGCATTCTTCGTTTTGAATGAATGAATAAATTTACTTATTTAAGCCTTTGTTCATATGATAAATTTTTCAACCTAGGAATCATCTTTGTTACTCTTCGTTGAACCCGTTCCAACTTTTCTATGTCTTTTCTGTAGTAAGGAGACCAAAACTGTACACAGTACTCTAGACGGGGTCGAACCAACGAATTATACAGTTTTAATATTACTTTTTCCGATTTATTATTAAAGACTCGTCCGATGAAGCCAACCAATTTGTTTGCAGTTTTAACTACCTCTGAACAATGCTGACCGAGCTTTAAATCGCTTGATATAGTGATTCCAAGATCATTTTCTCTACTTACTGCAGAAAGTTGTTTGCCATTCATTACGTACCGAACGCGATTGTTATTTTTTTTCCGATGTGCAACACTTTACATTTGTCAACGTTAAATTTCATTTGCCATTGATTGGCCCAACGTGCAAGTCGATCTAGATCTGATTGTAAAGCTTCTTCGTTGAGTGTCGCAGTTACTTTACTAGCAATTTTTGTGTCATCAGCAAATTTTGATACTTTGCAAGTGAGCCCATCATCGATATCATTAACATAAATTAAGAAGAGCATGGGGCCAAGCACTGATCCCTGAGGTACGCCGCTTCTGACGTCGAGCCAGTTAGATGTAACACCGTTTAGAACTACTCTCTGTTTCCGCTCAGAGAGCCAGTCCACAAGCCAATTGTGAATGTTAACCGAGATACCGTGCGCCAATAGTTTGCTGAGCAATCATTGGTGGGGGACCTTATCAAATGCCTTTTGAAAATCCAGAGATATGATATCTACTGATCTGCTTTCATCGAACACCTCAAAAATATAATGTAAAAAATCAAGTAAGTTAGTTAAACACGAACGTTTACTACGGAAGCCATGTTGCGAATTATTTATCATATTATTTTCTTCGAAGAATTTCACCATATTGTCGCGAATGATAGTCTCTATTAACTTACAAACAATCGATGTCAGGCTAATTGGCCGATAGTTTCCTGAATGAGACTTGTCCCCCTTTTTGAAAATTGGTGTAACATTTGCAAGTTTCCAATCCGACGGAACTTTTCCAGCTGTTAAAGATTTATTAAATATGATGGAGAGCGGTTTATAAATTTGATGTTTGATTTCTTTTAAGACCCTAGGGGTAATTTTGTCTGGACCAAGAGCTTTGCTTACTTTAATCTTTTCAATTGTGCGTAAAATGTCACTTTCTATGATGAGCACGCCACTTAACATCCTTTCGGTCCTTCTAACCTCCGGCGGTTGAGGTGATAAATAATCTTCGTCGGTAAATACGGATGCGAAAAAGTTATTTAGGATTGTAGCCATTTCATTTTCATCGTTCGTGTGGTTACCATTATCATTTGCAGGCGTTCCGATACCACAAGTGAGTGACTTTTTATTATTTACATAGCTAAAAAATTCTTAAGGATTAAATTTACTCGTTTCCGCTATATATTCTTCAAGATTTTTCTTGCTTCGTTTTATTAATTTCTTGGTTTCGCGGCGATTTCTGTCCAACTCTAGTTTGTCAGACTCACTCTTAGTTGATATGTATCTACTGTATACGCGTTTTTTAAGAGATAGGCTATTTTGAATTTCGTTATTCCACCATTTGGGTTTCTTCTTAAAAGCTTATGACAGTTCAACGGTTCACCCCATCTTTTCACTGGCAAGTTAAAGTCCCCAACAATTACTGCCTAGCAACTGCTACTTGTTTCTAATAATAATTCACTTAATGCGTGGTCGATATCAAGAGTCTGCCTTGGCGGTCTGTGGATAAGTCCAATTACTATTTTACGAGATTAATTTTAATTTCAATGAAGACCGTGTCTACATTGGTTATAATATCTGTTTTCACGGATACAGGATGGAGAGAGTTGTGGATATAAATGATAACGCCTCCACCCTGTCTGTTCTCTCTTTCATGACTAAAGATGGTATAACCCGGTAATCTATTCCGCAATGAAATCTCTATTTGAAGTGTCTATCCAAGATTCTGTGACTCCGATGATGTGGTAATGATTTGTAGCTGCGAGGACTTCTAAGTCTTCAAATTTGTTACGTAGGCTACGAGCGTTTACATAGCAAGCTTTAATGTGACTCGAGTCGAGAGAGAGAGAGAGAGAGAGAGAGAGAGAGAGAGAGAGAGAGAGAGAGAGAGAGAGAGAATCCGAAGTTTGGGAAGCAAATATTTTTGCCCGGCACTATCAAAGGCTTTTCATCAGTCAATGATAACATAAAAAGTTTCACCGAAATGGCTAAGAGAGGATGACCTGAAGTGAGTTCAGAAAGCAAACAGATCACCAGTAGAATATGAGGTACTCCATCAGGCCCATAAGTCTTCTGAGGATTGAGGCCAGAGAGGGCATCGAAAACATCATTCTTAAGAATCTTAATGACAGGCATAGTGCAGTCTGAGGGGGGGGGGGTGAGTGGGAGGAATCTGCCCTGAATCATCCATAGTGGAGGTTTTACAGAAAGTCTGAGCGAAGAGTTCAGCCTTAGAGACTGATATGACGGCTGTGCTGCTGTCAGGATTAAGAAGAGGGGGGAAAGATGAAGAAGTGAAATCGGAGGAGATATTATTGGCTAGGTACCAGAAGTCTCTGGATGAATTAGAAAAAAGCAAGGTTCAGGCATTTTCTATTGATGACAGAGTTTTTGGTAAGTCGTAGAATAGATTTGATACGACTCTGAACAGAAATGTAAAGATCATAATTAACAGGAGTACGATGGCTCTGGTACATTTTGTAGGCCGCCTCTCTATCTTTTATAGCGCGAGAACAAGCGTGATTGAGCCAAGGCTTTTTTTGCGTGAGAACTAGAGAAAGAATGTGTGTGTGTGTGTGTGTATGCGTGGAATGTGTGCTTCCATTTCAGAGACAATCACCACAGTCATGCGCTGGGCACACACAGAGGGATCTCTCTCCTGGAAGCAGTAAACATTCTACGGGAAATCGGGAAAGTACATTATCAGGTCGTCCTACCTAGCTGAAGCGAAATGGCAGAAGCATCGCCTCTTCGGTGGGTCCAGAGGCAGTAACATACAGGAGCGATAGCACTGAATACGGAAATAAGGTTGTGATCGGAGGAGCCTAACTGAGAGAACGGTTTAACAGGGTAAGCCGAAGGATTAGAGGTTAAGAAAAGGTCTAGAATGTTGGGGGTGTTTTAAAGACGGTTGGGAATACGTGTAGGGTGTTGAACCAGCTGCTCTAGATCATTGAGGAGAGCAAAGTTGTGGGCTTCTTCACCAGGCTGGTCAATGAAAGAGGATGAAAGCCAAGGCGAGTGGTGTACATTGAAATATCCTAAGATGGAAATTTCAGCGAAGGGAGAGTGAGTCAAGGTGTGCTCCACTTTTGAGTTCAAATAGTTAAAGAAATTTACATGGTTGGTAGAGTTAGCTGAGAGGTAAACGGCACAGACGTATTTAGTAATAGCGTGACAATGAAGTCTCAGCCAGATGGTGGAAAATTCAGAAGAGTCATGGTCGTGGGCACGAGAGCAAGTGATGTTGTTGCTTACGTAGACGCAACGTCCAGCTTTGGATTGAAATTTTGGATAAAGATAGTAGGAGGGAACAGAGTAAAGATTAATGTCAGTTGATTCAGAAACCTGTGTTTCGGTGAGGAAGAGAAGGTGAGGCTTAGTGGAGGAGAGATGGAGATCCACAGAATGGAAATTAGCACGAAGACCGCGAATCCTGTAGAAAGTAGATTAGTAAAGGGGTTTATATTTTTTTTGTATGTGTGTTTCCCGCGTTGTGGCGGCGACCTTAATTCTTCACTCACCCACCGCCTGGCGCCAGTCCCTTGACCTCAGTTCGTGAGCCTGGCGGCCGCCTTTACCCGCTGGTCACCAAGTTGAGTGGCACGCGGGATAGTTCTCCCTCTCTGCATCCACCCAAAGAGTGGGTGATGAGTTCCTTTTCCTCTGAACCTTGAGTCCGGGTAAAGGAGTCCGCAGCTTGTTGTGTGCATGTGACCCGTCTTAGGTCAGCCAAGCCTCGTTCCTGCACCAGCACGGCGTGCTAGCTCTTGAATCATCAAAAGTCGCACTACTGTGGCTACTGTGTCTTCAACTAGTGGGCGAGTGTGTCTCTTTTGCTTCGTGGAACGCCAGCCGTGTCGCCTAAAGAAGGAGGTTGCTCACCCCTGGGTCCACGCCGGGCAAGTGTGTGTCGGGAAGAGACGCTGCCTTGGGTTCGCTGCCAACCACTTACGGCGTATCTTCACTCTAAGACGATACGCCGTCCGACGCCACGCCACAGATAATTAGTCTTCCTCTCGCATCTCAGCGCTGCTAAGTTAGCCTTAGTTAGGTCAGAGCTTAGTGTTGTAGCGTGCTTGGTGTATGTATGGACTTCTGCTGTGTGGTGTGAGCGTTTTAGGTTTTCTGTAATAAAAGTGTATTCAGGTGTGCATGTGTTTGCCTCCCCCTGTGTGTTACTGAGCCCTAAAGGTCCCTCACGCCGGTGTGTGGCCTACCACCCCCAAGAGAGGTTAAAAAAAAGTACCATCAAAGTGTGAGGCAAGTCTAGACAGTGTATCCGCAGTGTAACTAAAGCTTTCCCTCTATGAGGAGTGATTACGTGTTCCTACTGGCGAAGGAGCGAGTACCTGCCGCATCGTCACACGTAACGCCTTCATCTCCAACCAAAGTAGGGTAGGTTGTGTGTGTGTCCTTTTCAGGTCTTCTGCGCCTTCTAAGTTTGCCAGAGACATATAACATATATATATATATATATATATATATATATATATATATATATATATATATATATATATATATATATATATATATATATATATATATATATATATATATATATATATATATATATATATATATATATATATATATATATATATATATATATATATATATATATATATATATATATATATATATATATATATATATATATATATATATATATATATATATATATATATATATATATATATATATATATATATATATATATATATATATATATATATATATATATATATATATATATATATATATATATATATATATATATATATATATCTCATCTCATATCTCATCTCTTACTAAATCAGCTTCCTCGAGGCTGGGCGTTCTGTACCGTCTCCGCCAGTTCTTCTCCCCTGCACAGTTGCTGTCCATATACAGTGGCCTTGTCCGCCCTCGTATGGAGTATGCATCTCATGTGTGGGGGGCTCCACTCACACAGCTCTTCTGGACAGAGTGGAGGCTAAGGCTCTTCGTCTCATCAGCTCTCCTCCTCATACTGATAGTCTTCTACCTCTTAAATTCCGCCGCAATGTTGCCTCTCTTTCTATCTTCTATCGATATTTCCACGCTGACTGCTCTTCTGAACTTGCTAACTGCATGCCTCCCCCCCTCCCGCGGCCCCGCTGCATTCGACTTTCTACTCATGCTCATCCCTATACTGTCCAAACCCCTTATGCAAGAGTTAACCAGCATCTTCACTCTTTCATCCCTCACGCTGGTAAACTCTGGAACAATCTTCCTTCATCTGTATTTCCTCCTGCCTTCGACTTGAACTCTTTCAAGAGGAGGGTATCAGGACACCTCTCCTCCCGAAATTAACCTCTGATTTTGGACTTTCCTTTAACCTCTGTTCGGGAGCAGTGAGTAGCGGGCCTTTTTTTCTTTTTTTTTCTTTGCGCCCTTGAGCTGTCTCCTTACCTGTAAAAAAAAAATATATATATATATATATATATATATATATATATATATATATATATATATATATATATATATATATATATATATTTTTTTTTTTTTTCCGGCATGGGGATTTGTGCAGTGACGCTATGCGCCTAGGTCATTAGACTGGCAATAATAAAGACTTTCCTAAGGCTTTCTGTACTACTTTACAAATCTATTTCCACTTTGGAATGTTTATTTTATGGTAGGTTCGATTTAGTTCGAAATGCCTACGTCTATTATGTGGCTCTCGGTAGCTTTTCATTATAATGATATGGAAGGAATGATCACCCTCAGCTTCAGTTTTACAGTATAGTATATAGTATACTCAACCTGCTCAGACCTTACGAAGGAAAGTGACACTACATTTTTTTTTTGTTTACGTGTTCGTCTATAGCGCCGGTAGGTTTTCTTCAGGGGCCTGGTGGTCGGCCCAAGCCCGTCATGGCGCAGGCAATTTTTACAGTAACGCCATTTATTCTTGCCTCATGCTGTCCCTCCGAACTCAATCTTGATTCAATTCAACGGTTTCTTCTAGAGTCCGGGTTTATGGGTGGTCTTTAGGACAGCACCGCCACTCGGCGGTGACTTAAAAATACCGGACGGTAGCATGGGGAATCGAACCTGCGTCGTCCAGCACGCGGTGAATGTAGGGCCCGCACGCTAATCACTCAGCCACTGCCTACCCCTACATGGCATCCCTTTCCTTCCCCTTCCAGCATTCTCTTCTCTCCTCCCTTCTTCCCCCGCCTCCCCCACCACCCTCTCCGCCACCTCCGCCACCACCTCAGCCACCTCCTCCTCTCCCCCTTCCCCTTCGACGTCATCCCCCTCCTCTCTCGTTCTTCCACTCTTCGTCCTCCTCCTCCTCCTCCTCCTCCTCCTCCTCCCTCCTCCTCCTCTCAGTCTAGCCCAACTAACGGAAGGGTGCAGACGTGCGGCTGTCTGCTCGAGCAGCAGTTCATCACTGCCAACCCGGCTCTCCATACAGCCCTTCAGGCTTAGGTTTAGAGTAATAAAGTTAGGTGTCCATATTCCCCCGTTGTCAGCTTTGCCAGTCATTTCCTTCTCCCTTTATGGACCAGGGTACTTGTCCCTGGTCCACCTATCGGGCCACCCTCTCTTGTTAAAGCCTACGGAGCGCCGCGCAGGGAGCCTGCCGGTGAGCACACCGTCCGGCCTCCCTAGAGCACATTAGAGGTTATCCCGATACCCAGTAAACCCTCCAATTATTCCTCCCCTTTGCGTCCCACTCCTCCCCTGAAGGGGAGGACTGTACCCTATGGCCGAGCGCCAACCCTCTCCTCCCCCCAGTAGGGGGGGAGGAGCACCGGACCCACCTCCCCCACCTGAACGACCACCACCGCCTGAACGACTACCCACACCCGACCGACCACCACCACCCCGCTCGTTGACCCGCTTCGCGCAAAGTTTCTGATCATTCACTCTGACGACATCAAACTTTCAAGTTTGAATGGTTTTATCATCAAAAAAGTAATTGACGGCCAGGCAGGCGCAGTCAGCAATGTTAAGAAACTTGCCAGTGGAGACCTGCTCGTGGAAACATTCCTCCCCTCACAAGTGCGTGACTTGATGAAGCTTCGGATGTTTCACTGCTACAAGGTTGCTGTTTCGATTCCGGCGAACATGAATTCGTGTAAGGGTGTTGCCACCCATCCCGATTTCATTGACATGGAAGTGGATGACTTCCTTGAGCAGATGAAGGATCAAGGCGTAATTGAAGCCCGCCACGTAACTCGTCTTGTCAGCAACACGAGGATTAAGACCGCCACTGTTGTTTTCACTTTTGCCGGCTCTGCTCTCCCTCAGAAAGTAGAAGTTGGCTACGAGAAGAAAGAATGTAGACCGTACATCCCCAACCCCCTTCTTTGGTTTAAGTGTCAGCTGTATGGCCACCATGGAAGCGCTTGTCGTTCTCCAAAGCTTTTCTGTGCCAGATGCGCCGGAGAGGGTCACAAGGTCGAGGAATGCGTATCTCTGACTGAAAAGTGCCGTAACTGTGAGGGTGCTCACTCCACCACCTCGCGGGACTGCCCGGCTTGGAAGGTGGAGAAAGAGGTCTGCACAGTTAAGGCTATTGATGGCATTTCTTACTTCGATGCAAGGAAGAAGGTGAAGGCTGTGCATATGACACGCCAGCACCGAATGTTTCCTTCGCATCGGTGGTAAATGCCAAGTCCGAGATGCATTCTGTGTCAGTCCAAACTGACCCGACTCCGCCATCTCCACCCCCCTCTACCCCCACACCTGCTTCTCTCACAGTAAACACTGCTGCCACCACCACCAACTCAACACCCAACACTACCTCTGTCTCTACTACCACTGCTACTGATGCCTCTACTACTACTACTACTGCCACCACTACCACTACTACTGCTACTACTACTGCCAACACTGCTAACTACTCTAATGCTGTCACCAGTCCTTCTGTCAAGCCGAAGGACGACAAGCGTGATTGCATTAACCTCACCACCCTCCAAAAAACTCGTGCTGCTGTCAACCCTGAGCCCGCGGGGGTGGCGGGGTGGCGGCGTGGGCGAGACACTGCCTCCTCCCGAGGCAGGTCTACCTCACGCTTCCTCTCCTCGAGCTCCAGGGAGCTCGTGATAAATGAGCCCATGGAGGTCTCCACTGGTAATGACCAGAAGAGGTCCTCTGGCAGCCGCTCTCCCGGCGATGGGAAGCGGCGACGTAAGAAACCTAAGAACACCGGCCAACCCGGCTCATCTTAAACCATGGCTTTCACGGTACTACAGTGGAATTGTAGAAGTTTGCGGAATAAAGAACACAATTTAGCACTGTTAATTCACTTACACAGGCCGTCCGTTATTTGTCTACAGGAGACGAGACTTGGAGATCAACCTGATCCCCAAGCTCTTAAACACTACCACTCGTATAGAAGACACGTAGGTCACGGCGTTGCCGTGTACACCCACAAGACACTGCCACAAACAGAAGTGAATTTGAACTCTACTCTGGAAGCTGTCGCGTGCAGAGTAAAATTCAATGGCACGTTTCTGGCTATTTGTTCCCTGTAATGTCCACCTCATGGCCGCATTGATGATGGTGCGCTCACTTCACTTTTTGACGAATTACCCCGTAATAAATGAATTTTGGGCGATTTTAACGCACATCATCATCAATGGGGAAGTCTGAGGTGTGATGGTCGCGGAGAGCAAGTAGTTGACATCCTGCTCCACACAAACCTCTGTCTTCTAAACGACGGAAGTGCGACTCGTGTAGATGATCGGACAGGCAACGCGTCTGCCATCGACCTGTCTATAGCCTCCCCGGGTATACACGCTGACTGTACCTGGGGTACTTTCGACGACTCCTTGGGAAGTGACCACCTACCAATCTGCATTTCTTATTCACGCGACATTGTCACACCACCTCCGCCACCTAAATTTATCTTTAAGAAAGCAGACTGGGAGTCCTTCTCAAGGATATTGATATATCCGGAGATGACATTGATGCTAAGGTCGATGGCGTGCAAAACTCCATCTTACACGCCGCACAGGCTATTCCAACAACTTCAACAATTCACACAAAGCGTGCAGTCCCATGGTGGACGCCAGATTGCCGACAAGCACTCCGAGAACGCAATAGGCGATACAGGATCTTTAGTAAACAGCCCACTAATTCCAACTTCATAGCATACAAAGAGGCACGGGCTAAAGCAAGGAGACAAATTAGAACATGCAAACGTAACTCCTGGCGTAACTACGTATCCACAGTGAATCGCTTCACCCCCTTCAGCCAGGTCTGGTCCATAGTACGCTGCCTCGACAACAAAAGACCATACAACCCCATCACCTCCCTCTTCATAAACAATAGCACCATCGACGATCCTGTGGATATAGCTAACACCATGGCCAGGAGTTTTTCCAACTTTAGCAGCTCGGCCAACTATGACCCTGCCTTCCAGCACCACAAGCAGGCGGCCGAGCAAAATAACATAGACTTTGCCACGGAAGACGTAAACTCTGCCTACAACACCGAGTTTACGATGAATGAGCTTCTCCTTGCGCTGAAGACCTGTAAAGGCACCAGTCCCGGATCTTCCACGGTCACGTACGGTATGATTCAGCATCTTGGCCAGGACAACCTGACCAAGCTGTTAGCATTGTACAATGAGCTTTGGACGTCTCGAACGTTTCCAAACTCATGGCACTTTGCGCACGTCATACCGATACCGAAGAGTTCTGGCCGCCTTACGGATCCCAGTTCGTTTCGTCCTATTGGTTTAACGGAGTGCTTATGTAAGGTCATGGAACGAATGGTAAATAAAAGGCTACTTTTTTCCTTAGAGTCAAAAAAATTGTTAAATGATCGACAGTGTGGCTTTCGAAAGTATCGAAGCACAATGGATCATTTAATGAATTTGGAACAATGTATTTCAGAGGCATTTGCCAAGAAAGAACTCATGATAGGGGTGTTTCTCGACATCCACAAAGCCTTTGACATGACATGGCGACACGGAATTCTCATGCACGCTTACGGTTTAAGAGGAAACTTGCCTATTTTTGTTTGTAACTTTCTGAAGGACAGAACATTCTCTGTCAGATTGCCTAACAACGTAATCTCGGACGTATTCGTCCAGGAAAACGGGGTGCCCCAGGGCAGTGTTCTTAGTCCAACTTTATTTTGTATTATGATGAATGATATTCTGTCGACAACTCCCGTCCCCCGAAACCTTAAATACTCACTGTACGCCGACGACTGTGCGATATGGCACTCCTCGCCATACGCACAGTTCTCGGCTGGGCGGATGCAAGTTGCACTTGACTCCGTCCAGTACTGGGCCTCGCGGTGGGGTTTTAAGTTTTCAGTTCATAAATGTATCGGTGTTGTTTTTACTTTACGTAACGTACCTGATTTGCGCTTAACTTTAAATAACCAGCCGATACAGTTAAAAAATTCAGTTAAATTCCTAGGTCTGCACTTTGATAGCAGACTCAATTGGAAAATTCACGTAAATAACTTGCTGGTTCGTTGTAGTAAGAAAATGAATATCCTCAAATATTTATGCGGCACCTCTTGGGGAGCAGACAGAAAATCTTTATTAATGGTGTACAAACCCCTAATTCGAACTCACATCGACTATGGCTCGCAGGTGTATGGTTCGGCATCCGACGCCACGCTGAGTCGGTTGGATGTGTTTCAGCTGGGCCAACCCAGGCGCCTCCCGGCGACGCTGCCAAACGTCGAACAGTGCGGCGTGTCGCATCACGAGAAGGACGGAAGTGGCCAGGAAAAACAACAAAATTACGCGCCCCGGACAGCCCCAAAACAAAACAAGGATCTAGGCGTCCCTCTCCCATTCCAGATGGAAGGGTCCTTCTTTTTTTTATAATAGAAGAGTCAGGTACCACTGGGGGACGCCTGATTGATTTGATTGAACCAAGTCTCTTTAGCCCTTAGGAAATCTGATAAGTATATCTTCAGGTCTTCCCACCGAGCTTAACCACAATGGCAGGAGCAACGCATGGCAAAAGGTTCTGCATGGAGACTCGCCCGCGGAGGGACCCGCGGATATGGCGTCGTAGGGTGGGCGAGGTGACCCCCCCCCCCCCCGCCCCCCGGCATATGCCCTCAATGATTGATTGAACGCATCCCCGAAGGAATACTAGGCTGCAAAAGAATGAAAGGATATAATTCATGAATGAGATTGCATCAGAGAGGCTCAACGGAGAACACTGCTTATTTTTTATGTTTTGCTTATTTATACGTTTTCGCCTGTGGCCCCAGCCTGTTGCAGTGCAGGCTAGTGTTTATAGTGGCGCCAACCTATCTTGACTCATGCTGCCCCCCGGAGTTCATTCTTGATTTAATTTGACAGTTCTTTTAGGGTCCAGGTTGATAGGTGTTCTACAGAACAGCATGTGGGTAGGGTAATCTTAGGCCACTCGGCGGTGACTTGAAAAATCCCAGGTAGTAGCGACGGATTCGAACTCACGTCGTCCATGACGGTGCGAAAGCGGGGCCCACACGCTAACCACTCATCCACCGCTTTCCCGCCTCCCGTAAAGAGTTTGAGGTTAGAGACAGGCTGTCATGGATATGTTTTGGGTGAAGAATTCGGCGGTGGCCGAGTGGTCAGCGTGCGGACGTGGTGAGCCCGTGGACCTAGGTTCGAGTCCAATCAAATCACGCTGATTTTTCAAGCCATCGCCGAGTGCCGCAAGATTACCCAGATGCTGTCCAGATCTTCAGTCAACCCTAACCTTAACTGCAGTATTCTGTATGTAGGTAGGAACAACCCCTCAAATTGTAATGTATATAAGATCCCTGTACATATTAATATAAGAGTGTATGTGTCGAAACACGAACTTAGGATCACGCGGCAGGATGTTGCTGGACACGTAGCTGTTTAAGGGGCAGAAAGAGAGTATTGCTGACGAAGATATCAGCAACGTTGGCACCGGAACGTTGAAAGTTCCGGCGACTCATCACAGGAATATCAACACTTCCGGCGAGCAAGCGACACACATAAAACCTTCGCCAAGCACCGGGAGAGAAGAACAAGACGGGCGACGGCACGAGACACAAGCTCTTGTTCTGGGTGTGTTTTTTTCTTTTCGTGCGACTCCGCTCACTTTGTAACTATACACGCACGCACGCACGGTTTTATATACCAGAGAGAGAGAGAGAGAAAGAAGAGGAACTCAGAAGTGAACCAAGGCTTCCGCTCGGCCATACATATCTACATCACTTTAAGTAAACGCTATTTTGTTATCTCACCAACTTCAATCAACTTGTGAAGCAGGCAACGGTGACTCCGGCCCTGACGAGTGAAGTAACAGTCAGAGCCTTAACATTAAAAAAACAACACTTACACGGAGCTACTAAAAACCTGTAAAAGCATAACTATTGCTTAATTAAATGACACTGCCCTGAGCAGGTCTAGGTGTGAGAGGGATCTAAGGGTCTTAGTGAGCTCTATTCTCCGTCAAGGATCACAATGCATTCAAGCTAGAAATCGAGTAAACAGGGTACTCGGATTTAGTTCAAGGAACGTAAGCAACAGCAGCGCCGAAGTCATCCTCAAGCTATATTTAGCGATAGTTAGACCTCATCTTGAGTATGCGGTTCAGTTCTGGTCACCTTACTATAGAATGGATATAAAAATGTTTGAATCGGTACAGAAGAGGATGGAAAGATGACTCACGGGTTAAGAAACTTGCCATATGATGAAAGACTTAAACAGTAAAACTTATATTTTATAGAAAGGCGAAGGGTGCGAGAAGACTTAATCGAATTTTATAAATGGATGAAGGGCTTAGTAACGGGGATATTAATGAGGTTCTAATGGTAAGAGAAACGAGTAAGACACGTAGTAATGGGTTTAAACTGGATAAGTTCAGATTCGACTAAGACATAGGCAAAATTTGGCTTACCATTAGAGCGGTAAATGAGTGGAACAGTCTTGGCAGTCATGTTGTGAGTGCCAACACAATAGTCACATTCAAAATAGATTAGATAAATTCATGGACAGTAATGTTAGGTGGGGTTAGGTTCACAAGACCTGCCTTGTACAGGCCCACCGTCCTCTTACAGACTCCTCACGGGCTCATGTTCTTATATTCTTATGTTCAGCGACTTTGTTCAAAGTCGCAAAGTGAAGCACCTGAAGGCAGCACGAGCCAAGCAAAAGTCATATATCACGGCACCCACTATAAATAAAATTCACCTGCGCCATGAACGGGCTGTGGACGTCCAAGAGGCCCCAAAGAGAGCCTGCTGGCGCTGCAGGCAGCACCTAAAAAAATGCTATATTCGCATCAACCAGGCTATTTTGTGAACGAGGATGAAAGCCGATGCTGAGCATTGAAATTTCAATGATTTCATTGAAAAAAAATATCACACTGCGGCTGTTAATTAAGCAGACGTAATGGCTCAATGCTTTCCTAAATGGAGGTCGACAATCAATATATACTTCACAATAGATTTTCCAGTGAACCAAAATAGGAACCTATTGCATTATTATCTACTGAATAATGACGCGCTAACAGCCACTACTCGTCATTGGAAGTTTCTTGATGAGTGCACCGTAGGGTTTACTTTGAACACCTCATCCAGTTATAACCCACTACAAAATACCTTAGAGATACAAGCATGAACTACATTTAATAGTCAACTACCAGAGTAAAAATGTAGTCACGGAATTAAATACCAACGCCACACAAGAAAAGTATATAGCAGTGAAGCATCTTTAAAATGAGTCATCATTATCATATTCATTATATAATATAATTATTATCTGCATATATTTCACAGTAGTTCATATGACTCAATATTGGCCAAAAATATATTGGAAAAAAAATGAGTAACATTATCAATGCAGATTCATAAAAATAGCTTGTGAACATTGCGTCAATCATAATTTGGCAAAAAGAACAATTCGACTCACCCATGCGATTTTCAGCCACTTTAAGGGAAAAGCCGTCAAGGATGTAGGGCTCCGACCTGCCGCGGCTGTTGAAGGCAAACACTTTAACCGTATAATCAAATCCAGGCGTCAGGCCTCCGATGGTAAATTCAGGGTCATCCACCGTCACATTAGCAACAGTATGTTTTTCACCTGGTTCCAACACCTGACAAGGGCAGAGGAGACAATTTTACTTGATGCATGTTTTAAGGCACTAAATCGTAGGAAAAGAACACAATTTAGAAAAAAAGGGAAAGGTAATGAATCAATAAAGAAAGAATCGCAGAGGAAAGTAGTAGGGGTAACAGGAGAGATCTGAATTACCACTGACAGTATGTTCCAAAAAGTTAAAAAAAAAATAATAATGTGCAATAGAATAAGATAATATATATATATATATATATATATATATATATATATAGATATATATATATATATATATATATATATATATATATATATATATATATATATATATATATATATATATATATATATATATATATATATATATATATATATATATATATATATATATATATATATATATATATATATATATATATATATATATATATATATATATATATATATATAT
This sequence comes from Eriocheir sinensis, assembly GCF_024679095.1. Taxonomy (NCBI): domain Eukaryota; kingdom Metazoa; phylum Arthropoda; class Malacostraca; order Decapoda; family Varunidae; genus Eriocheir; species Eriocheir sinensis. Next base: position 13,121,214 of record NC_066556.1, read on the forward strand.
ATATATATATATATATATATATATATATATATATATATATATATATATATATATATATATATATATATATATATATATATATATATATATATATATATATATATATATATATATATATATATATATTCTATAACTCAGCCATCCAACAATTCAGTCATCAGCCATCTATAATCCAGCCATACAGTCATTTATAAACCAGCCACTCACCCATTCAGAACAATTGCTCCTTGTACCACTCAACCAACTCCTCCTCCTCTGTGAATAAGATGATTTTGTTTCGCTCCCGCGAATCATTTAGTGATGGTGTAACCTGGTCCTCTGCCATGAGTTGATCTTCAAAGGTCTACTATAGCTGTGGGCTGGACATGTTGCTTGGGGGTAGAGAGACACGTGCATAAAACTCTCTCTCTCTCTCTCTCTCTCTCTCTCTCTCTCTCTCTCTCTCTCTCTCTCTCTCTCTCTCTCTCTCTCATAATAACAACGACTCACTGATATTAGGAAACTTTAACCTCCCCCATATCGACTGGGTGACACTGTCAGGTACAGAAGGCGAGTCACATAGAATGATCGAAATTCTAGAAGAAAATTATCTAAGCCAAATGGTTTCTGAGCCAACTCGACAAAATAATATACTCGACCTTGTCATAACGACCCAAGATAACCTAGTCAATAATGTCACGGTAGGAGAACACCTCGGTTCTTGCGATCATAGATTAGTGCGCGTCGACATTAGAGCTCAATCATCAGTGACTGAAAATAAAGTAAAGGTGCCCAATTTCAAAAGAGCTAACTTCGTAGAAATCCGACAAAAACTAACAGAAATACAACTATCAGATGACGGCAATCCGACAAAAACTAACAGAAATACAACTATCAGATGACGGCAACGTAGAGGAAGCCTGGCTAAGCTTTAAAAAGCACTTACTCACTCAGCAGAACACATTCGTCCCCTTGTGCAAGAAGCGAATTCACACTAATAAAAGCCCACCGTGCTTTAATAGCGAAATTAAACAATCAGTCAATGAGAGAAAATTGTTTTACAGGTTAAAGAAAGAACAAAGCACGCCCGAAAACATTAGACTTTATAATGATGCCAGGCGACGAGTAAAAAGACTAGTAGGTCAGTCAAAGCGTAGATATGAAGAAAATATTGCAGCCAACTGTAAAAATAATCCGAAATCTTTCTTCAGTTACATAAACAACAGAAAGGCGATCAAAAGTGGTATTGGACCTTTAACAAACAGCGACGGTGCACTAGTGACTGACAGCCAACACATTGCAAACCTCTTAAACAATTACTTTTCCTCGGTGTTTAATACTAACAGTCTTCCTCTCGCTACCACCAACACCAGTACTACTGTAAATCTCGAGCATGCATTGCCTAATTTTGAAATAACAACCGATGAAGTCCTTAAAGCTCTCCATTCACTTAAAACAAATAAAAGTCCCGGACCCGACAAAGTATATCCTATACTGCTTAAAGAAACAAAGTGCGAAATACTCTCCTCCCTCACTACCGTATTCAAAATGTCCTTGCGACAAGGCATCGTCCCTTCGGATTGGAAAAAGGCTAACATGACACCGATTTTTAAGAAAGGAGACGAAAAAATACCAGGTAACTACCGACCCATTAGTCTAACTTCAATTGTAGGTAATCTACTCGAGAGCATAATTAGAGACAAAATTGTGAGTTACCTCGAAAGCCACTCATTAATTGGGGATTCACAACATGGCTTCCGTAACAAAAGATCCTGCCTGTCAATCCTACTGACCTTTTATAACGATCTCTTCTCAATTTGTGACGTAACCAAATCAGTGGACGTAGTCTATCTTGATTTCCAGAAAGCGTTTGATAAAGTCCCACATCATAAATTACTTTATAAATTAAAGCAAATAGGCATTGACGGTCAAGTAAACCAATGGATCGCGAATTGGTTGAGCAACAGAAAACAAAGAGTTGTGATTGACGGATTTAACGCAGAGTGGGCGCCGGTCACTAGTGGCGTCCCTCAGGGCTCGGTTCTTGGCCCAGTGCTCTTCGTTATTTACATCAACGACGTGGATGTTGGACTCAATAATCGCATTAGTAAATTTGCAGACGACACAAAGATTGGTAACTCGGTTCTCACTGACGAAGACAGGCAAAGCCTCCAAGAATATTTGCTCAAAATTTCAGCTTGGTCGGATAAATGGGAGATGCCCTTTAACGTAGACAAGTGCCAGGTCCTTCAAGTTGAAACAAAAAATAAGAAGTTCGATTACGAAATACGCGGAGTTAAACTCACAAGCGTTCAATGCGTTAAGGACCTGGGGATTAAAATCGCGTCAAACCTCAAATTCTCACATCAATGCATCGATGCAGCAAATAAAGCGAACAGAATATTGGGCTTCATTAAAAGAAACTTTTTATTCAAGAATAAAGATGTAATAATTCCGCTCTACAATAGTTTAGTCAGACCCCACTTGAAATATGCGGTACAGTTTTGGTCTCCCCACCATGCAAAGGACATTGCTAAACTAGAAGGTGTTCAGCGTCGAGCAACAAAAATGATCCCTTCCTTGCGCAACAAATCCTACGAAGAAAGGCTTTCCACCCTTAACATGTTCTCTCTTGAGAAACGTCGCCTCCGAGGAAAACTGATCGAATGTTTTAAAATACTTAATGGTTTCACGAATGTAGACAGAACAAAATTGTTTATGATCGATGACACTTTGCGAACGAGGAACAATGGCACAAAACTCAAATGTAGACAAGTAAATTCAGACTGCACCAAATTTTTCTTCACCAACGTTGTAGTGCGAGAATGAAATAAGCTCCCACCATCAGTGGTCCAGTGTAACACGATTGACTCCTTTAAAAACAAGCTCGACCGTTACTTCCTTGAACTTAATATTGACTAGAGTAGAAAAGCAACGTTTTGGAGCCATCTGATTAATGTAAAATCACTTAGGTTTAAGGACAGACCACCTAGTCTGGACCATGGGGTCTGTGTGGTCTGATTTTCTATGTCTATGTAAATCCATTCATCTTCCTCCTTTCTCTCTCTCCTCATCCCTCGCTCCTACCTGTTCCTCCTCTTTTTTATCCTTCCTCCATTGCTAATCCCCGGTCGACCAGGAGCATCCCCTATATCTTTGAAAATTTTAAAGTTAACCAGCGGTGGTCGGCTGCTTCTACGGTCATCAGGGTCGACCGGTGGTGCACCGGCGGTCTGCCGCCGACCATCTCCGATCTTACAGCCGGTCGACCGGTGACCGGCTTATCGGGAGTGATCGGGGACGATCGGGACCGGGACCGGGAATGTGTGAGAACCCCTTTAAGGATAGATCGAGGATGTTTACTGTAGAAGGTGACAGCTGAATGTTGTTCAAGAATAGGGGATAGGTGCTTGGAAAATTGGGTTGAGGTGATAGGTTGAGAAATTGAGTTTTTGAGGCATTGAAGGATACTAAGTTCTTTTTGCTCCAATCGTAAATGATTATAAGTTTGAGGTTAAGCGTTCTGTGGCCTCTAGCCTTGAGCCATATAGTTCGTGTTGGGAGGGTCTTCTATAAACAAAGATGATGAGAAATGCAGAGTATAATAAGGATGGATATGACATTTTGTTTTGGAAAGTGTATCATCAGTAAACATCAGAGAGGTGGACAAAGACCTGCGATACACCACTGTTGGTAGGTTTAGGGGAGGAACAGGAGCCGTCTACCACAGCTGAGATAGATCACCAAACAGGAAATAGAAGATAAAGTATAGAAAGAGGGAGAGAATTCGTAGGAGGAGAGTTTGGAAAGCAAAGATTTGTGCAAGACTCTGTCGAAAGCTTCCGAGATGTCTTTTGCAGCATTAAAAGTTTCATTGAAACGGCTAAGAGAGGATGACCAGGAGCCAGGTAGGAATACAAGATCACCAGTAGAACACCCCTTGCGGAACCCATACTGGCGATCAGAAAGGTCAGAAGTGGATAGGTACTTAAGAATCTTCCGGTTAAGGATTGATTTAAAAGTTTTATAGACAAGAGAGTAAAGCTATATGACGGTAGTTTGAGGAATTGGAACGGTCACCCTTCTTAGGTCCGGCTGTATGTAGGCGTACTTCCAGCAGGACGGAGAGGTAGATGTTGACAGGCAGAGACGAAAGAGTTTGACCAGGCAGGGTGTCAGCACGGAAGCACAGTTTTTTACGGACAATAGAAGGCACTCCATCAGGCCCATAAGCCTTCTGAGGACTGAGGCTGGAAGGGGCAGAGAGAACGTCATTCTTAAAAGCCTTAATAGCAGGCAGTCAGAGGTGGGATGACTAGGAAGGTATATGCCCTGAATTTTCCAGAGTGGAGTTTTTAGGGAAAGTCTGAGCGAAAAGTTCAGCTTTAATGATAGATGAGACGGCGTTGCTGCCGTCAGAATTAAGGAGATTAAGGAAAGGTGAAGAAATTAAATTGCTTGAGATGTTTTTTGGCTAGGTACGAAAAGTATATGGAATAATTAGGGTAGGCGGTTGCTGAAGTGGTAGCGTGCTGGGCCCACATTCACCGAGTGATGGACGACACGAGTTCGAATCCCCACGCTACCACCTCGGATTGTCCTGAAGACCACCCATCAACCCGGACTCTAGAGGAAACCGTACAAGAATCAAGAACGAGTCCCGGGGGGCAGCATGAGCCAAGAGAAGATGGCGCCACTATAAACACTTGCCTGCGCCATGACGGGCATGGGCCGAATACCATCCAGGCCCCTCAACCAAGCCTACCGGCGCAATAGGAGACGTAAAAAAAAAATAAAAAAAAGCAAGGTGTTGGCCTTAACTATGGATGAAGGAATTTTTGGTAATTCGAAGAATAGCTTTGGTACGAGTTCGGACAGAAATGTAAAGATTGTGATTTGCGATGGCTCTGATACCTTATGTAAGCCGCCTCTTTATATTGGCTCTGATACCTTATGTAAGCCGCCTCTTTATATTGGCTCTGATACCTTATGTAAGCCGCCTCTTTATATTTGATAGGACGAAAACAAGCGTGATTGAACTAAGGCTTTTTAGCATGAGGAGTAGAGACAGTACGTGGAATCTGTGCCTCCATTCCAGAGACAATCACCTCAGTGATGCACTGGGTCCACACACAGAGGGATCTCTCTCCTGGAAGCAGTAACCATTCCACGGGCAATTAGAAAAGTACATCCTAACGCCATCCCATGGAGCTAAAGCGAAATGCCAAAAGCACCGCCTCTTCGGTGGGTGCAGGAGCGATAGGGCAGAATGCAGAAATAAGGTTCTGATCGGAGGAGACCAAAGGAGAGAACAATTTACCAGTGTAAGCCGAAGGGTTAGAGGTTAGGAAGAGGTCTAGAATATTGGGTGTATCTCCAAGGCGGTCAGGAATACGTGTAGGGTACTGAACCAACTCTTCCAGATCATTGAGGACGGGAGAGTTGTAGGCTTGTTCATCAGGCTGGTCAGTGAAAGATAATGAAAGCCAAAACTGGTGGTGAACATTGAAATTCCCTAAGATGGAGATTTCAGCAAAGGGAGAGTGCGTCGAGATGTGCTCCACTTTAGAGTTCAAATAGTCAAAGAATTTTATATAGTTGGTAGAGTTAGGTGAGGGATAAACAGTACGCATTTAGTAATAGCGTGACAATTAAGTTTTAGCCAGATGGTGGAAAATTCAGAAGTGTCAAGGTCGTGGAAAGGAGAATAAATGTTATCGTTGCGAACGTAGACACTCTATGCACTTTTTTATTGAAATTTAGGATAGAGATAGTAGGGGAAAAAAGAGTAAAGATTACTGTCAGTAGCCTCAAAAACCTGTATATCAGTGAGGTGTATAGGACGAGAGATGGTCTTCCACAGAATGGAAATTAGAACGAAGACCGCGTATGTTGCATAACTTAATAAAGAAAAATGTTGAAGAGGTATCAAGACACCTCTCAGGTCGAGAGCCAAAAGTAGAGTGCACTCTGGGAGAATTTCTCCCCCCCCCCCCCCCCCATCAGAAGGAGATCCCGAATCAATGCGTCGAGAATCCATATTTAATTTTGATTAATTTTGGGGAAGTGGTGTGCGTGTGTAGCGTGCATGTACTGTGGTGCGGAAAGTAAGATAATCTCTCCTTAGAAAGCATGCTGAACTACTCTCTGGAGTTGATGAGACAATAGGGAAGCGGAAAGTGAGAACACGGGAAGGATCTTTGGTGGGCTTGCAGCAACCACCTTGCTTCCCGTATATACCTCACCAGGAGTGGCTTACGCCCGTTTCGGTAGGTGTCTCCCTACCTAGTCCTGTGTGTGTGTGTGTGTGTGTGTGTGTGTGTGTGTGTGTGTGTGTAATTCACCACGGCCTGATTTCGAGTTGGACTCGCTTTCGCCGGCAGGTACCCTCCCGACACGAGCAAGTGCATGCTCATTATCGTCGATCTCTGGGTACTGCCAGGACCTGTGTGTGTGTGTGTGTGTGTGTGTGTGTGGAGGGGGGGGGGGGGGGGGGGGATTTACTAGGACCTGAGCAAGCGTTGGATTTTTGATCGATTGGAACTTTAGACATACATTAACCCAGGAGGCATCACACAAAACCTGGTACCAATCTGCATTGTGTGGACATGAAGCTCTCATTAAAAGGGGCCCTCAATCCTTATCCACTTCTCTTCGGGGCTACAGATTTTAAAGCGATAATAATAAACACTGCACTATGGAGCTTTCTATCACCTGCACTCCGTAGCTTTATAACCAATGCCCTCCGGAGCTTTCTATTCATTTGCCAATGGAGCTGTGTGTATGAGTGTGTGCATATGGATGTGTATGACTATGTGTATGTATGTGTGTGAAAGGGGATAAAATTCGTATATAAAAGTGCGTATACAAGAAGGAGATACATTGATATATGTATGCATATGTGTGTATAGACAGAGAGAGAGAGAGAGAGAGAGAGAGAGAGAGAGAGAGAGAGAGAGAGAGAGAGAGAGAGAGAGAGAGAGAGAGAGAGAGAGAGAGAGAGAGAGAGAGGCTGCGTTGGGGTATCAGAAAGACATCCAGACAGATAGACAGATAGCTAGAGAGACAGACGAAGACCTACCATTGCAATAAACCGCTGCTGAAGTCCACCATTGAACCCAGGCGTGCAGGTTACTTTAAGGGAAGAGACACGCTGCTCTACCACGGTGCAACTCTGGACACGCTCTGGCATTCCTGCAACACATGCATTTGCAATTCCATTACATTGGTAGTGTTCATCATGCAACACATCTCTCCTTTGCACGTAAGGCTTTACATATGTATCACACCTTACACACACACACACACACACACACACACAAACACAAACACACACACACACACACACACAAACACACGTACACATTTTTTTTTTTTTTTTGTGTGTGTGTGTGTCGTCTCCACCAATATTTATTTATTTGGCATCACAGACTGTGATGGCAGCTGCCCCGACCTTTCCGCAGGCTGCTGTGACGTGCACCTCTTAGGGTGTGTGTGTGTGTGTGTGTGTGTGTGTGTGTGTGTGTGTGTGTGTGTGTGTGTCGAAGGAAATTTATTATTCTATATTATGTTTACAAAAACGGGCCCATCACGGGTCCGTTGCCGGCACCGTGATGGCGGCAGCGTTGCCGCGTACGTTATCTGAGCCAGCAGGTTTCCCTCTTCTCTCCCGTCTGTGCTGTGATACGACGTCCAAGCTCTGTCAGGAACTTAGAGACCGCGGGTCCCAGCACGCCGGTCGTCTCCACTGCGAGGGGTTCGAAGCAGTATCGCTGGACAAGTGCGGAGTAGCGCGCAAGCTTCCGTTGCTCAGCAGCGCGGGCGGCGGCTCCAGGGGTTACAGCACAGGCGGTGACTTGGATGGAATTGAAGGTGTTTGAGCAGGTGGCGTCCCATACCAGCGACCTTCCGCTGTTGAACGGTGTGATGGTGATGCCGTCTGGCCGCCGGCCGTCACCGCGGTCGAGGCCTCGTGGCTTGAGGAGCGCCGGCACTCCTGCAGCTGCCAGGCCGCGCCTTATGATATCGTTGATGGCTGCGTGTCTTGGGAGGCGGCCTAGGTATCGGCGGCAGGATAGCTGATGGTGACCTATGCTGTCCGCCATAGCTCCACACTTGCATATGTGTGGTAAGCACACTGGAATGCCGAGCCTCAGGGCAACGCCTACCCGAACGGCTTCATCGGGGGGGAGAAGGCCGAGCTTCTCCACGGGGAGAGCATCTAGCCATGCTTCGCTGTGTGACTCGGCAGCAGCAAGCAGGCGGGCGCGATATACCTGGTTGCATTCCTCGAGGAGTGTCAAGGCGTATGCGAGAGGCGGCTTCGTCCAGCTGGCGTTCCTGGAGTGGCGACTCTACGGAGAAATCCTGGGCGTCTTGTGGTCGGATGAGATCGGTGAAGGCTGTGAGGGCTGGAGCAAGGAGCGTCGGGCCGTCGTCGTTTGAGCGACAGGTTATTCGTCCGATGAGCTCCTGCGTGGCACTCATGGAGGAGATGAACGCGGGCAGGGCAACGTCTTCCATATGCCTGATGCCGATCCTCCCCAGGCGAGTGGGCAGAGACGCTTGAATCCAACTGTCTTCAGGGAGATCGATGCTGCAAATGTTGGAGATGGCCGTGCGTATGAAACACACACACACACACACACACACACACACACACACACACACACACACACACACACAAACAAAAACAAACATACATACATACGCACAAACACGAACACAAACACGTACACAAACACATACATACAGAGAAACACACACACACAGACACACACACACACATTATATATATATATATATATATATATATATATATATATATATATATATATATATATATATATATATATATATATATATATATATATATATATATATATAACATTAATACGCTAAGGGCTGAGGGTTTGTAAGTGAAATCTGAGGCACTTAAACCCATCGTAGCAACACCAAATGTTGACCTATTGGCGCGGATATGGCCGAAGTTTTTTCAGTTTAGGTTAGTTAAGCGATATAGCCCCTATTTAACGTGAAAACGGTAATTTATTCTCCGATTTCGGGCGAGAGGGACGTTTTGCTGAGGGGAGAGTATTGTAGCGGGCTTCACTGCAAACCCAATCACGACGCGCGGGACGCGGAGTCTAAGCACTAGATCCTTGCTGATCCTGTAGGAGGAAGAAAGATATATTTTGGATGAAGAAGAAAAGGAAGAGGGGGAGGAGATGCTGAAAGAGGAAAGAGAAAGAGAGATAAATTGGAAGAAGAAGAAAAGGAAGAGGAGGAGAGAGATAAGTAGAGAGAGAGAGAGAGAGAGAAGGAAAATGAGGGAGGAAAGGAAGAGAAGGAAAATGAGGGAGGAAAGGAAGAGGAGGAGGAGGAGGAGGAAGAAGGAAAAAAATGAGAGGAAGGGGAGGAGGAGGAGGGGTAGAAGGGAGGTACTATGTCCCAAGAGTAGTATATTTCTCCTTAGCAGTGAAGGGGGTGTCGTGGAATGGTGACCCCGTGCAATCCCGTCCAATTTGCACGGGTGCCCTTATATATATATATATATATATATATATATATATATATATATATATATATATATATATATATATATATATATATATATATATATATATATATATATATACCCGGCCTGGTAGCTCAGGGGTAGAGCGTCTGGCTCACCCGGCCGGGTGAAAATAAGTTAGGTTTATCTTCTTTCACGTGTAGCCCCTGTTCACCAAGCAGTGAGTAGGTACGCGACGTCAGGCAAGGAGTTGTGACCTCGTTGTCGCGGTGTGTTGTGTGAGTGGTCTCAGTCCTACCCAAAGATCGGTACTTCGAGCTCTGTGCTCTTCCGTAGGGGAACGGATGGCTGTCTCGAGACAGACCCGCAGCAGACCAAGAGGTGAATTATACACACACACGCGCGCGCGCGAGCGCCCCCCCCTCCCATATATATATATATATATATATATATATATATATATATATATATATATATATATATATATATACTGTATATATATATATATATTATCAGTAGAAACGGCTAAAAAACAATATAAACAGTAGAAAAAAGCCCGAAGTGCGCTGCTCCACTTATAAGTAATAATAATCAGAGGAGAGAGTTAGATTAATTTCGTTTGAAGAATTGTCGTCATTTTCTCCTCTTGAAAGGGTTGAAATCAGTAGATAAGTCAGTATCAGCTCTCCTTCTCTTACTGATAGTCTTCTACCTCTTAATTTCCGCCGCCATGTTGCCTCTCTTTCTATCTTCTATCGATATTTTCATGCTGATTGCTCTTCTGGGCCCGAATTCACAAACATACTCACTAACTACGAACTAACATAACTACGCACTCTTTATTTAGCTACCGACGTTAGCGTCAGATTCACGAAGCAAACCTTAGATGGTAGTTAGAGGCGCGCTAAGTCAGCGAGGCCGCTGATTGGTTGATGACGTCATTGGCCTTGCAGCGAATCGCAAGCACGTTTACAGAACCGTCAGCCAATCCTAGGGAGCCCCCTCCAGCTGCTGGTTCAAGAAACACATTATCTTTTCCCATTTTTCTTCCTTCTAAGGCAAACTGTACTAAATCGTAATCTACGAATTCAATTATTTCGTTGTTTGCTGCACATTAACGTCTAAGTAACTCTACTGTTCGATGTCTTGTTACCTACGAACATGCTTAAGATGAAGAAAAAGAAGATACGGAGGAGATTGAGGCAGGAAGAAAGCAAATAGAAATATGGGAAGATATCGAGGCAGACAGAACGAAGGACGGAAGGAAGGAATAGGGAAAATTAAGACTGTCTTGCCATATCTGCGGCCCAACTCATGGGATAGCTGTCACCCGACAAAGGTCCATGGTCCCTCCACGAATGGGGGCGGTGTCACGGGCAAAATTGAGCCCGGGCATCCACATGCCTCTGTTATCTTAGCTCAAGCTCGTGTATGTGGGGTTCTTTTCGACTGATATGGCGTCTAGAACTAGCATGATCAGCATTCTTTATTATGATGACAAAGACCATGTCAAAATTTGCCTCATTAAATAAGAAATTACATAAAGTTCGGCAGCTTTTCCTCGTCGCCAAGCCATCCTCCAGAGCAGCGCTCCGACACCCATGATCGCACATTCATTTTTCTCAGAAAATAGGATACCAATCACATATACATCAATATATTTCCACAGGTGAATACTTAGGGCATGTTCACACCAAGTTGCGACACCTGAGATTCATTAATAATGACAGGGGAAGGAAAAATATAGGCCCCTCTCATCGACAAAATTGAGCCTCGGGCAGAATTGAGCCTGGGCATCTATATGCCTCAGATTTCTTCGCTATTATACTCTATGTTGTAAGATCGTTCTGTTGACATGTATGGGTAAATTAACGCTTTCTGTATCTACATATTGAAGGAAAACGCAAAATTCTCCCTAGTAAATCAGAAATTACATAAAGTTTGGCAACTTTTCCTCGTCGCCAAGCCATCCTCCAGCAGCAGGCAGAGGAGGGAGGTCTGGCAATCCCCCGGCCGGGTGTTGCCATACCGCCCACACTTATCATATACCTCTCTCAAAGGGTGCATATCTCATCATTTTATAAAGAAATGGGCTTCCTCTACTCGCAAAGTTATATTTCAAGTTGAAAAACGCGATTTATAAGCATTTATACGTAAATCTGATAATACTGTTAGCGTTACCGTCAGCTCCGAGGCAATAGTTATTTAACAACAAATTTAGCGTCACACAGAGCGCGGTAAACGTTTGTAGATCCGCGCGCTAACCCGTGACGTCATCGATTAGTTGGTAGTTATTGCCGCGCGAGCTTTGTGAATCTCGATGTTCTCAAAACTACGCACTAAGGGCCCAAAACTACGCACTGAGCCTTTGTGGATCCGGGCCCTGAACTTGCTAACTGCATGCCTCCCCCCCTCCCGCGGCCCCGTGCACGCGACTTTCTACTCATGCTCATCCCTATACTGTCCAAACCCCTTATGCAAGAGTTAACCAGCATCTTCACTCTTTCATCCCTCTGGAACAATCTTCCTTCATATGTATTTTCCCCTGCCTACGACTTGAACTGCACCTGACTTTTCTTTAACTCTTTCAAAACTTCCTCATCCAACACTCGGCCCAGCCTACACAATTTACCTAAAGTCCATCGTTAGCAAACAAGCTCCTGTCATGAATAAAATGATCCCAGACGTCCAGAAACATGACTCCCTCACGACTACACAAATCCCTGACACGTTCGTTAATCCCCAGCATTCTACTGAGAATGAGGGAACTAACATCATGCCGAGGGAGTAATCCACACACAACTGACCGCGGCCTGCTGTCCCTCAACTTCCCGACAAACTTCCTGTACTTTTCTAGAACCTCCTCTGACCTACCTTTAACTACATTGTTTGTTCCGACCAGGTAAACAAACACTGTCTCCTCTGAGGTAGTGACGACTAAGTCGTCAACCTTCTCAGCTACATGCTCAATTCTACGTCCAGGAAAAACTACATGCCTCCGCCTCGCTCCCTCCCTACAAAACTCCTGGTCCTGCTGTCTAACTAAACTCTCACCGACAAGAACGATGCTAGGATCGCTCTCAACTTGGTCTTCTAACACCTGGAACCTGTTCCTTGTCACGACACCACTGTAACTAACATCTGCTGCTACAGCCTTACTCCCTTTTCTAACCTGCTGGAAAGAATCTAAGGTACCTACCTTCTTCTCTACCTCACCTACTCTTTCTTCCAACCTCTCTACCTTTTCAACTACCTTAAACTCACTCTCCCCGACACTAGTTACATCCAAACCTAACACACCCTCCAGAAACTGTACCTTGCTATCTATTGCCTCCAACTTAACACTTACCTTGTGTTCAGTTTCACAGAAAAAAACATAGTTTACTCACCATTTTCCTGGTTGAGGAAGTCCTTCGTGAACTCCCTCCTGCAAGTCAAACACGGAAATATAGCTGCTGGCGGCATTTAACCTGGCTCTGCGAACGGGTCGGGAGAGAGCTACCACACGTCCGCTCAATACGGCTGGTAGAGTGCGAGTGAGTACGGCTGGCAGAGTGCGAGTGTTGCAGAAGGTGACAGCTGAGTGTTATCGAAGAATAGGGGATAGGTGTTTGGAAGATTATGTCAAGTTGATAGGTGGAGAAATTGGGTATTTGAGGCATTGAAGGACACAAGGTTCCTTTTACCCGAATCGGAAATGATAGCAAGGTCTGAGGTTAAGCGTTCTGATGCCTCCAGTCTGGAGTCTTATGATTCCTGTTGAGAATGTCTTCTGTTGAAAGAAGTTGAATAATGCAGAGTGGAGTCGTCAGAGTATGAATGGATAGGACAGTTTGTTATGGAAAGAAGATCATTGATGAACAACAGGAAGAGAGTGGGTGATAGGACAGAGCCCTGTGAAAAACAACTGTTGATAGGTTTAGGGGAAAAATAGTGACCGTCTACCACAGCGGAGATAGAACGGCCGGAAAGGAAGCTGGAGATAAAGGAACAGAGAGAAGGATAGAAACCGTAAAGGGTCAGTTTAGAAAGCAAAGACTTGTGCCAGACGCTATCGAATGCTTTCGATATGTCTAGCGCAACTGCGAAAGTTTCACCGAAACGGTTAAGAGAGGATGACCAAGAGTCATTTAAGAGAGCAAGAAGATCGCCAGTAGAACGCCTCTTGCGGAACCCATACTGGCGATCAGATAGAAGGTCAGAAGTGGAAAGGTGCTTTTGAATCTTCCGGTTAAGGATTGACTCAAAAGCTTTAAATAGACAAAAAAGTAAAGCTAAAGGGCGGTAGTTTGAGGGATTGGAGCAGTCACCCCTCTTAGTCACAGGCTGTATGAAGGCGTACTTCCAGCAGGAAGGAAAGGTAGATGTTGTTAGGCAAAGACGAAATATTTTGACCAGGCAATGTGTCAGCACTGAGGCACAGTTTTTAAGGACAATAGGAGGCACTCCATCAGGTCCATAAGCCTTCTGAGAGTTTAGGCCAGAGAGGGCATAGAAAGCATCGTTCTTAAGAATCTTAATAACAGGCATAACGGAGTCAGAGGGGGGATGAGTAGGAGGAATATGTCGAGAATCGTCCAAAGTGGAGTTTTTACAGAAAGTTTGAGGGAAGAAATAGATGAAACGGCGGTGCTGCCGTCAGGGTTAAGGAGAGGAGGGAAAGAAGAAGAAGTGAAATTGGAGATGTTTTTGGCTAGGTGCCAGAAGTCACGGGAAGAATTAGAAAATGCAAGGTTTTGACATTTTCTATTTATGAAAGATGTTTTGGTAAGTCGAAGAATAGATTTGGCCCGATTCCGTACAGAAATATAAAGATCATGGTTAGCAGGTGTGCGAAAGCTCTGGTACCTTTTTGTGAGCTGCCTCTCTATATTTGACAGCACGAAAACAAGCCAGTGGCGTCGTTAGCCTTGGACTTCTGGGGCTTGAGCCCCGAATGTTTTGACTCTAGCCCCGAACTTTTTTTCACCCCCAGGCCCCGTGCCCCCGTCCCTCAGAAAAATAATAAATAAATATTATCCACAAAAAAAAAAAAAACCGCCGAGCGCCGAGGCGTGAGAGATACAGTGTGAACTGGACACTCGACACTGCATTCAAATTTCAACTGCCATCTCCCTCATGCAGGGCTCCAACCGCTCCACCTCCACGAGGCTCAGCGTTGAGGGTGGAGAGGCGGAGTCGATGCACGCTATACGAGCAGCTCTTCATTCCTCAAGTGCTACCTCTCACGCGCATATAAAACAGTGTTAGTTCCCACTTACTATCCCGTGTGTATGAAACGGCTAAAATACGTACTATTTCTAACATTTCCCGAGCCCAGTCACTGTGCAATCTGGGAGTGTAGCTGTATGTGTTTCTCTTATGTGCATGGTGGTGAACGCAAACAAGTCCCCTCTCACCCCAACACACACACACACTTTTTTTTTTGTTGTAAATCTTAAGAAAAGTGGCTCCTAGCGGGTGCGCATTTAGGGCACGGTGTGGCGGTAATTACAACATTTCTAGCACGTACGACGGGGTTTTGACAAGGGGACAGGTGTGTTTATGTCACAAAGGGTGGATTTTTCCACGCTGGCCTCACGATTTCTTCTAAGTCGATGGGCGATGAGACTGCGAGCTCCGGGGTGAAGAAAGGGAAGAACCCGCGCGGAAAAAAATACACCCCTTGTGACATAACACCCCTGTCCGCTCGTCAAAACCCCGTCGCACGTGCTAGAAATGTTGTAATTAAAACCAAACCGTGCCCTAAATGTGCATCCACTAGTAGCCGCTATTCTTAAGATTTACCTTTTTTTTCGCTCTCTGTAAACTTCAGCCCCTGATGTTTTTTCTCTTAGCCCCGAATGTTTTTGAACCCTAGAAACGCCCCGGGAACAAGCGTGATTAAACCAAGACTATTTAGCATGAGGAGTAGAGAAAGTACGTGGAATGTGTGCCTCCATTCCAGAGACAATCACCTTTGTGATGCGCTGGGCACACACAGAGGGGTCTCTCTCCTGGAAGCAGTAATCATTCCACGGGAAATTGGAAAAGTACATCCTCAGGTCGTCCCACCGAGCTGAAGCAAAATGCCAGAAGCATCGCCTCTTCGGTGGGTCCAGAGGATGTACAGAAGCGATAGCACAGGATACAGATATAAGGTTGTCATTGGAGGAGCCCAGCGGAGAGAACAGTTTGACAGAGTAAGCAGAAGGGTTAGAGGTAAGGGAGTAGTCTAGTATGTTGGGCCTGTCTCCAAGACGGTCGGGAATACGAGTAGGGTGCTGAACCAACTGGTCTAGATCGTTGAGGAGAGCAAAGTTGCAGGCTTGTTCACCAGGATGGTCAGTGAAAGAGGATGAAAGCCAATGCTGGTGGTAAACATTGAAATCTCCAAGGATGGAGATTTCAGCAAAGGGAGAGTGGGTCAAGATGTGCTCCACTTTAGAGTTCAAGTAGGCAAAGAATTTTTCATAGAGAGTAGAGTTAGGTGAGAGATAACAGCCCATATGTATTTAGAAATAGAATGACAATGAAGTGGAGGAGAGATAGCGTTCCACAGAATGAAAATTAGAACGAAGACCGCGTATGTTGCAGAAATTGATAAGAAAGAGGTTCGAGGAGTTATCAAGACACCTCTCAAGTCGGCAGCCAGAAGGGAAGTCCTCCCTGGGGGAATTTGTGCCCCCCCCCCCCCAGGCGGGGACTCCGACATTGTAAATTAGCGCCATTTTGAATTTTAAATTTTGGGAAAAGGTGTGTATGTTGTGTGAATGTAGTGTGGTGTGGAAAAAGAGAGGCTCTGTCTTTAGATAGCATGCTGAACTACTCTCTGGTGTTGATGAGACAATAGGGAAACGGATAGTGAAGACATGGGAAGGGTCTTTGGAGGGCTTCAGCACCCTCCTCGCTTCCCATATATACCTCACCGGGAGTAGCTTACGCCCGTTTCGGTTGGTGCCTTCCTACCTACTTGTCAATTCGGTGACAGATAGTGAAATAAACAGCAGAGCTAGTGCCTTCTACACAAGGTTAAGTCAAGTCGTTGGCCCGTACTGCCTGAAACTAGTAGTTGAAATAGAACCAAGGTACTGCTACGCTGGCAATAGGTTCGGGACACCAGAGCCTGTTGAGTTTAACCAGCGGAGGCAGGTGTTGAATAATTATCTGAATAAAACCTTGAAAAAGCATAAACTCATACACAATATAATACTGCTGGGGGCGGCCAACTACTTGAATGACCCCAAATATTTTGAAGACGGAGTCTATCTAAAGAGGGGAGGCCTATCTAGATACCGAATGGCAAACATGGGAGGAATAAAGTACGCTCTCAACCACCGTACGTAATTCAGATTCGGTGCGACGGCTTTTGGTCTTATTCAGTTGAATATGCCGGGGTTGTTGCATTTAATCCTATAGGGGCTGCTCTAGCTGGGAGCGTGCTTTGTTATATTCCTTTGAACATAACTGGGTTTTCTATAATTTTAGGTCCCCTGCAGTGAATAACTTGAGAAATTTTAGTAGGTGGTTTTAAAGTTAAAATTTATTGGTAAACACATGTTAATAAATCTTTAATCATGTTTGCATCTGGTAATGAATGAGGAGGTTGACCCCAAAAAGTTGATCAGTTCATCACGCAGAAAAGGGGTGTTCACTATCGCAAGGTCACAATTAACATCAAGTTAAATGAAATGACTGAAATTATCCAGTTACACCTTCTTTCTGTACAAACCGATTAAAGGAAATTGAAGCTGAAATAGACCAAGTCAAGAATTACGATAAAAAATTAATAATCAAATGGAAAAATATGATTTGCGTATTCATGATGAGTACTTTAATAATGAACTAGATTCCCAAGTAGAATATTCTGTGCAAACCACCACGGATTTGGATCAGTAATACGTAAATGCACAAAGAGATCTTGCTAGTAATACTTCAGCTGATAAATTCCTGGATGTAATGACAAACTTGAATTTAGGTGATGGAAAACCTCTCCCTCTTCAGTGTGGAACCTTTTCAGGAAAATAAAAGGATGAGTTTGCTTTTAATACTTTTCTAATCCAATTTAATAATGTTATTGGTTCCAGAAAAACAAAAACTTAACGGACTCTGCTAAACAATCCTACCTGCATGTGTATTTAAGGGCTTATGCTCTTTCAGTAGTCAAACACTTGACTATCTCTGATGCCAACTACCATCTGACCATTCAAATGCTTAAGCAAGAGTTTCTTGATATGAAGTACATCATAGATGAGACTTATAAAAACATATTAAAGGCAGCATCTACTGAGGAATTTGACTCTGATTATACATCAGTTAAAATATATCTGAATGAAATGAGGTCTTATCCACATGAGTTAGAGGCTCATGCTGTTGACCTAGAAGAAGGAACAGCTGGTCATTCCATAATCAGTCACGTATTTTTTTAACAAGCTACCAGTGACTTTAAAAAGAGAGTTAGTACATAAGTTGTCTGATAATGATCCAACCATAACTGACATATTTTCTAACTATAATGAAGCAATGAAGACCTTAATTAATAATGCACCGGTTAAGAAAAAAGACCTTTGACAAAACCGTCAATAAGCCTTCAAATAAATATACATCATCAGTAAGTTCACCTAGTAAAATTAAAGATGATAAAGAAAATATGAGCACAATGCAAAATTTTAAATCATTCAATGAGGCTAAAATATCAACTTACAAGTTGTGTAATATAACAGGGCATTCTCTGGGTAAATGCTCAAAGTTCAATAGCTATGAAGATAAAGTATAAAGACTCAGAGACTTGCCCTTATGTATAAGGTGTGCCGGCTCAGGGCATGATGAATCTGCTTGTTACGGCAAACAAAATAAGTTGAAGTTTCCATGTCAGCTGTGCAAAAGGAGAGAACACATAACTCCTTTGTGTCCCTCGCTAAATAATTCAGACCCAAACCAAAGACCGTTATAAGTTTGTGTCTTGCTCAGAGGAGCCTTGATTCATTTAAATAGCTTCCAACTATGATACTGAATTTAAGAAAATGGAAAGAAATGTAGGAAAGTAAGATGTTTAATAGACACAGGTAGCCAAAGGTCTTACATTTCTGGAACAGCTGCTAAAGATCAATGCCAGCATGTTAATGAATTACATGCATTGGTATGCGAAGTAGGCACTTACCTAGGACAAGAGACAAAGGAATTTAAAACAAATGTCCACAGGGATAAAACTAGATAAAAGATTAGTTTTGTCCCTTTGTTAGTAGATAGAACTTTGAATATAACATTTGAAGTCCCAGGAATGAATGAAGTTATTAATAATATCAAACTTAACAACATTGGCCTTTTAGATGAGTACTAGGATACAGATACAATGTAAAAAAGGATACAATGAGTCTTGCCCCTTGTAAAATAGACTCAGAGGCAGATATTAAACGGAAAATTCTGTCTCAGACTTCCTAAGTATTTGATCCATTAAATATAGTACTTCCTGTAGCCATAAGGGGTAGAATCCTGATGAGAAAAATATGGAAGCTAGGTGTTGATTGGGATGAAAAACTATCCAAACAAATAACTGACTTATAAATGCAATCAGAACTTTCCTTCCCCAGACAAGCACTAAATGAGCAAAATTTTTATGGACTGCATATCTTTTGTGATAGCTCAGTAGAGTCCTATGGCTTTTTAACATAATGTTCTGAGTGAAAATAATAAGGTCTCATTCCTCTTTTCTAAAGCTAAAGTAGCTCCTCTAAATAAAAGAACTGAGCACAGTATACCTACTCTAGAATTGATGGGTGTAATATTAGCCTTTAAATGTTTACCAGTAATATTGGAAGCCTACAACAATATTCGATTCCAAGTTGTATGCATCATTGTTAATGCCCAGGTTGTATTAAATTGGCTGAAGAGTGAAATAATGAAACAATTCAAACTCCCAGTGGTATATCATTATGTAAACACAGCGGAAAATCCTGCTGATATGACTACCTAAAGTTTATCTTACAGCACATACCTGAGTAAACTAAAATTCTGCCTTGAAGGTCCAGATTCTTGCTTTTCCAGTTCCTGGAGGAGGTTGTAGTCGAATCCCAGTTGAATTGCGTCTATCTCGACTCCGGAGAGAGCGTCAGCTACGGGGATCTTTCTGCCTGGCAGGTGTCTGATTGTCTCATCGTCACCACGGACGCCAGCAACATCGCCATTGGCGCTGTTTTGGAACAAATCACCCACGGACAGCCACGCCCTTTGAGTTTCTTCAGCCGCAAACTCCTTAAGGCTGAAAGGAGCTACTCCGCCTTCGACAGAGAACGTCTCGCCGTCCACCAAGCCATCCGCCATTTCCGCCACTTCCTGGAGGGTGCAACCTTCAACATCCAGACCGACCACATGCCCTTGGTTCACGCCTTTGCTAGACAGACGGACGCCTGGTCCCCACGACAGCGCCGACACCTCTCAGCCATCTCCGAGTTTAACTGCACCTTCAGACACCTGCCAGCCAGAAAGATCCCCGTAGCCGACGCCCTCTCCAGAGTCGAGATAGTCACAATTCAACTGGGACTCGACTACAACCTCCTTCCCAAGGAGCAGCAACGGGATCCCGAAACGACAGGAACGAGAAGATGGCTCACAGCCCTACAGTGGAAGGACGTTCCCCTAAGCGATTCCAGCATCACCATCATCCTCTGCGACGTCAGCACCGGGCGACCACGCCCATGGATACCAGCATCCCTTCGCCGTCACGTTTTCGACATCGTCCACGACCTGTCACATCCTTCACGACGAGCAACAATACGACTGCTAACACAAAAGTTCGTGTGGCACGGCATCTCCCGAGACGCGGGGAACTGGGTTCGGTCCTGCTCTTCCTGTCAGAAATCCAAAGTCCACCGACACACCGAGACGGGCCCCGGATCTTTTCACCAACCTCAGAGATGGTTCGCCCACATCCACGTGGACGTAGTGGGTCCCCTTCCTCAGTCAGCAGGACACCGTTATCTTTTCACCATCGTAGACCGCTCTAATAGATGGTCTGAAGCCGTCCCAATGCCCGAGGCCGTTTCAGCCTCCAGCACCGCAGCCCTGCTCCATTGCCGTCTCGATTATAGAGAAGGCCAGACAGCTCAAATTATGAGTCATCCAAGTAAGGCCGAGTGTGTCCCGCGCTCCCCAACTAAAATGTTATTTTTTTGTGTGATTTAATGCATATTTTTGTGCTAAGTATATTTTTGCGGTGATAAATAAAGGTTTTCCAACATTAATATCTTACAAACATCATCAAATTAGACATAAAAAAGAGGAAATAAATAAGATATAGTATAAGGAGAGGGATAAATATTCACATAAAAAATCATATAAATACATTGAAAGTCGTAGCTGGGTACTCCTATTAGATTGATTTGTCACCGTTTCTAAACATCTCTTTTGGACATTCATAACGCTGTCGTTATATTTACTATTATTCAAAAAGCCGATTCTCCATCCCTATACTAGACAACTCAGTCACCTGGTATCAGGCAACTACGACCGCTACAACCCCGTAATAGTGAAAACTATTAACAAACGTGCATAGAAAAGCAAAGTCAGGGGAAGAATAGAACTGAAAAACACCTAGGTTCAGGGTGAAATGTATAATTGTGCACTGTGAAGTGACTAGTCACTAGTGGTGTGAAGTATAGAAGTGTTGAGAAGGAGGATTTAAGAAATGCTACAAAGCTTTAAAGGTCAAAAGAAGAAGAAGAAGAATGAACAAATGAGTGAACAAATGCGTGAATAAGTGAAAATAAGTGACTTTATTGCAGTTAGGAAAGTTACATAATACTGAAATGGAACGTGAGTCAATAAGAAGAAAAGAGGAACGAGAGGAGAAGGACCTAATAAGCGATTCAAAGCGTTACAGGTCAAAAGCAGAAGATGAAGAAAACGTTGCCAGATAGAAGGTGACTGGTTGCCTAGTATAGGGATGGAGGATCGGCTTGTTGAATATAGTAATTATAACGAGAGCGTTTTGAATGTCCAAGAGATATTTAGAAACGGTGACAAATCAAAATAATAGTCTACTCTGTTGCGACAGTCAATGTATTTAGATGATTTTTTATGTGAATATTTCTCCCTCTCCTTATACTATATCTTATTTATTTCCTCTTTTTATGTCTAATTTGATGATGTTTATAAGATATTAATGTTGGGAAACCTTTATTTATCACAGGAAAAATCACAGGAAAAATATATTTGACACAAAAAAATGCATTAAAACACACAGAAAATAACATTTTAGTTGGGGAACGCGGGACACACTGGGCCTTACTTGGATGACTTATCGCCAAAGAATCCAGCAAGCTGTCAGGCCTTCTCAATATCGAGACGGCAATGCCTGATCTCCGGATGGATCTCCAGATTCGGCATTCCCATGCACATCACGTCCGACCGCGGCACCACCTTCACGTCGCAGTTATGGACGTCCTTGTGACAGCTGTTGGGCACCGCAGTCCACCACACTTCAACCTACAACCCGGAAGCTAACGGCATGGTGAAGCGATTCCACAGAACCCTCAAGGCGGCCCTGATGTCACGATGCAGCAACTCAACATGGTTCTCACAGCTTCCCTGGGTCCTCCTCGGCCTTCGTACTACCCCACAGGAGGGCCTCGACGTCTCCCCGGCCGAGATGGTCTTCGGCTACCCCCTCGTTGTACTTGGCGAATTCTTCCCTGACGCCCCTACGAGCAAGGTAAATATAGTCTACCGACAGGTAAAATCATCCCCCCTCCTTCGCGCAGGCAATGTACCAAACTCCGCCCATACCCATGACGTCAAAGAGTGGTATAGGTAAACTCCGCCCATACCCGTGACGTCAGAGTGGTATAGGTCTGGGTCTTGGATGTGGGTGAGCCTCTTCATTCAACGGAGCTCCCATTTGTCTTGATTTATATTTGTGTCGAGCAGGTTATTTATTCTTTTCATTGTCTACAGAATTGGTATATAATTTTTTTTTGCCTCTTGTCACATGCTGTATGTGCTGTATATGTGTAGAGAAGTTCCCCATGCATGTCCTGCAAGTCACTGCACGTCACGGGGTCAAATCTGAGACTGAGCCGCTGTCAGCTCTGCAACCTCTCCTCCTACCCATGCTCTGACGTCACACACACACGCACTCAGAAGCGCAAATTTATAGCCTCTTCCATTTAGCGTAACCCGTTTCTGGGTCGTGATCTGTAGAGTCCCTTGATAGATAGAGTCCCGACACCCTAAGATTTGGACGCCATTATTGTCCCTGTTTTCGCCGCGAGAGCGTGTGCTAGTGTTTGAAAAGGGCGACGAAAACACAGGGCCAATAATGGCGTCCAAATCTTAGGTTGTCGGGATTCTATGAGGGACTCTACAGATCACGACCCAGAAACGGGTTACGCTAAATGGAAGAGGCTATTAGAGCCAGCGTTTGGGGGAGACGATTTTACCTGTCGGTAGACTATATTTACCTTGCCTACGAGCATCGACATCAACCGCCTCAGGAGCATCGTCGGGAAATTCGCCCGTGCAAACAAACATACAAGGCGCCAGATAACCGATACGTCCCCCGAGATCTGCATCCATCAAAGCATCTTCGCACCAACACCCACATACCAACCTTGCCCCCCCCACCCCCACCCCCACACACACTCTGGCCCCTACGACGTCATTCAAAGAAAGAAGAAAGCTTTCCTACAACGTATAAAGAGCAGCGATGACTGGGTCTCCATCGACCGACTCAAGCCAGCATACCTTCGAGACGACGACCACCGTCCTGTACGATTCTCCAGGGCGGGCCGTCCCCTCTCACGCGCAACGGGACGTTTTCGCTGAGGGGGGAGTATTGTGGCGGCCTTCGCCACAAACTCAATCATGAGGCACGGGACGGGATTCGCGCAGACAGATGATTGGTTGTTGGTCTAAGCGCTAGATCCAAGGCGGCCGACAACCGATACTCACGAGGCGCGGAGTGGCAGCCACGCTGGTAGCTGATTGGCTGTGAAGCTGGTGCTTGATCCTGTAGAGACCTATAAATAGCCGTGTCTCTCGAGCGGCCTTCTGCTGCGGCGTGGTTGACCCGCTTGGTCATCCTCGCTTAGGGCCCCACCGCGGCAGTCAAGTCGATCGGTCGGCTGCTCGCCCGTGCACCGCTACGGGTGTCTGCTGGGCGCCTGCCCAGAGAGCCCGTGCCTCCGTCGCTGCTCGCCGGCTGTTACCCGTGGCTGTGGCGGCGGCGGAGGCTCCCGCAACGAGCTTGCATTGCTCGCCCACACGAGCGGGCTGCTCCTGAGCCAGAGCTCGGAGGGCCCGTTCCTTCGTCGCTGCCCCCCGGTTTATACCCGTGGCTGAGGCGGCGACGGAAGGGCTCCCCCACCCGCCGCACGCCCGCGGCGGGTTCCCCTCTGCGACGGGCCGTCCACAGTGACAAAGGCCCGTTCCCCCTTTTTAGGGGGTAAACCTAAAAGCAAGCTCTCGTCTTGTGGACCGCCAGCACTCCTCGGGCGAGCGGCCGGGGGGTCCTTCTGCTGCGGCGTGGTTGACCCGCTTGGTCATCCTCGCTTAGGGCCCCACCGCGGCAGTCAAGTCGATCGGTCGGCTGCTCGCCCGTGCACAGCTACGGGTGTCTGCTGGGCGCCTGCCCAGAGAGCCCGTGCCTCCGTCGCTGCTCGCCGGCTGTTACCAGTGGCTGTGGCGGCGGCGGAGGCTCCCGCAACGAGCTTGCATTGCTCGCCCACACGAGCGGGCTGCTCCTGAGCCAGAGCTCGGAGGGCCCGTTCCTTCGTCGCTGCCCCCCGGTTTATACCCGTGGCTGAGGCGGCGACGGAAGGGCTCCCCCACCCGCCGCACGCCCGCGGCGGGTTCCCCTCTGCGACGGGCCGTCCACAGTGACAAAGGCCCGTTCCCCCTTTTTAGGGGGTAAACCTAAAAGCAAGCAAGCAAGCAAGCTCTCGTCTTTCAGTGGACCGCCAGCACTCCTCGGGCGAGCGGCCGGGGGGTCCTTCTGCTGCGGCGTGGTTGACCCGCTTGGTCATCCTCGCTTAGGGCCCCACCGCGGCAGTCAAGTCGATCGGTCGGCTGCTCGCCCGTGCACCGCTACGGGTGTCTGCTGGGCGCCTGCCCAGAGAGCCCGTGCCTCCGTCGCTGCTCGCCGGCTGTTACCCGTGGCTGTGGCGGCGGCGGAGGCTCCCGCAACGAGCTTGCATTGCTCGCCCACACGAGCGGGCTGCTCCTGAGCCAGAGCTCGGAGGGCCCGTTCCTTCGTCGCTGCCCCCCTGTTTATACCCGTGGCTGAGGCGGCGACGGAAGGGCTCCCCCACCCGCCGCACGCCCGCGGCGGGTTCCCCTCTGCGACGGGCCGTCCACAGTGACAAAGGCCCGTTCCCCCTTTTTAGGGGGTAAACCTAAAAGCAAGCAAGCAAGCAAGCAAGCTCTCGTCTTGGAAGAGGACGGACCTCCACCCCGCGCCCAGCGCAGAAGAAAGAAGAGGAAGTCGACGCCGCCGGCCCACGACCATTCCCGTCTTCTCATTGGCTGCCGCTCCTGGTGGCTGAACCTTTCTGCCAGCAGAAGTCGTCCTTTCCCCCGAAGGGCGGCTGGCGACATCGGGTGTCCCTCTCGGGCATCCCGCCCCCTCTCCTCCCGGTTGCTGAGCGGCGCGTGGACCAGGAGCTGTCGTGTGTGTCGGGTTCTCCTCCGGTCCTTCCTCTGCCGCTGTCCTTCCTCCCGAAGGGCGGCTGCCTCTGTAGGATGTCCCTCTCGGACACCCCCCCCCCCTCACTACTACCCCGGGCCCGGCTCCGCAGCTGCTTCAAGTGACGAGGGCCTTATCTCCTCCGACGCTGCTCTTCCTCCCGAAGGGCGGCGTGCGGCGTGGTGTCCCTCCCGGGCACCTCTTTCTCACACAACCCTGTGCCTGCGCCGCTGCTGCTTCGCGTGAGTTATACCGCGTCTGACGCTGTCCTTCCTCTCGAAGGGCGGCTGGCGCCGCCGGGTGCCCCTCTCGGGCGGGGCGCCCGAGAGGGGCACCCCCGCTGTGTTTGGCTCGTCTGCTTCCCGCCTCCCGCCTCCCCGTCCCTGGACCTGCTACCTCCTTCCATTGTTCCCCCGCGGTGCTCCCGTCCCACGTGCTCCCAGTGTCTCCCCAGTGTCTCTTATTGCGGGGATTCCTCCTCATTCTCGCGCCCCGTTTAACTACCACGTGTGCTTGTCTCCCCATTGTGCTGTTGTTGTTTTGGGTGCCCGCGGGCGGGTATATGTTGCCGGGGCTCATTGTTTTTGTGTGGGTGCACAGGTGGCGGCCTGAACAAGCTGTGTGTGCTCCCGAGTCCGGTCAGGCGGCCCCCGTGGCCCCTGCGTGCTCCCGACGAGTGACGGTGTGTGTCCCTGTGCGGCGGTGTGTGTTCGGTGTCCCTACTCGCCAGTGGCGTGTGCTGGGGGTGTGCTTGGCCTCCTCTGTTGCCAGGCGGCACAGGGTTGACTCGGCCAGGGGCCCGGGAGTGTGTGGGTAGTGCTTCTCGTCCTCCCATTGGCTACAGCCTCCCGCTCACAGGGTGGGCCTCTCCGTGCTGGCCCTGCACCGAGAGACGAATGTCGCCCGTGTGTCCTCGGGTGTTTTCGTCTCCGGTAAATATCACGTGCAACGTCCCACATTAATGGTGCCTGATAGTGTCGTCCCCGGAGCGCCTGGTCTCTGTGATTTGGATCGCCATTTCTAGTGGCGGGGTGTGGGTGTGAGTCGCCCCGCCATCCCTCGCTACACAGCGGAGGGCAGCCAGCAGTGGTGGCTTGGCCATGCGCGGGGCTGGTTTCTCGGCCTCTCATTGGCTGCCTGCCCCGCTCCCGCTCGCCGGCTGTAGTGGGCCCCTCTCCTCGTCTGCCTGCTCTACGCGTTGAGTTTTGCGTACGTTGTTCCTCCCCACCATTCCACGCCACCGTGTTTCTTCAGGCCGAATCTGGTTTGTGGTGCATGCACAACCGATCCGCAAGGTATGTTACTTACTGATTCATGTCGCTGATGTGATAGGGTTCATCCATTTGTGCCACTGCGTGCGCCCGGTTTTTCCCGTACATATCTTGTGGCGCTGAGGGGCTTATCCCCGAGTCACCTCACCCATCCCCTCACCACCCGCCCCCGTCGTCTACAGGGACGCCCATCCCCGTCCGACAGGACTCCCCAATCGAGTGGCTCGTCCGTGTGGGGTAGACGGGACATTTCTCCGAGTCGCCCACTCACTCACCCCCATCCCCCACTCCCTCCTCCTCCCGCGCCCCCTGCGGCTCCCCGACCCTTCCTGCCGCACCCCCAGCCCCCGGTTTTTTACCCTCCTTCTCCCCTGTGTCCCCCCCTCACCCCTTGCCCCCCTCCCCTCACGGCAGGGGCCTCTGTCCTTGCCTCTCCATGTCCCCTCACGTTGCTGGTTCCTGCGGCGTCTTTTTCCCCATTCACCTGTCACCACTCCCCCCCTACCCCCGGCCCACGAACCCAGCATGGGCCGCGTCAAAATTCGGCACGCCCAGCCTGAGGCCCTCGCGACACGGCGCGCGCTTTCCAACCTGCTGGGGCCCAAACTTAGGTTCGTCCGCCTACTCGCCGCTGATGACGGGGTGGTGGTGGTTACGGCCTCGGACCAGGACACCGAGGCTGTCTTTGAAAGCAACCTGCTGGTGGCGCTTGCGGCGGAGGGATTCACTCCCCTCATGCCCTCTGAGGTCCGTAGTCGGCGGACAGTCATATGCTTCCGCCTAGACGAGCTGGTCACGGAGAATAGCCCTGGCGAGCTCCGGACTGAACTCGAAAGGGCTCATGGGTGGGCGAAAGTGGAGGACATATACAAATTCCCTCACTCCCACACCCTGAAGATCGTCTTCCGGTCCAGCGAGATGGCCCGGAAGGCGATCGAGAAGGGGCTTCTCCTCTTCTCTTTCTCCGTGACTCCGGAGCAAATTAGGGCGGAGGTGTACACCCCCCTCATGGCCTGTAACCGCTGCCACAAGATCGAGCAGCACACCACCCCCAACTGCCCCTTACCTGACGCCGCCCCCCTTTGCTCGGAGTGCTCGGGCCCGCACTCCTTCAGAGTCTGTGCTGCCGAGCAAAAAAAGTGCCCCAACTGCGACGGAGAGCACAGTGCTCGGGCCATGCGGTGTCCCATCCGCAGGGCTGCCCTCAGGGAAAAGGAGCAACAGCGGCGGCGCATTCAAGAGACGTCCCCCTCCTCTTACGCCCAGGCGGCTCAATCCCAGACCGCGCAGGCACCTTCCCCCCCTCCCTCTCCGACCTTCAACCTCGGAAGCCTTGCCTGTGTCTTTCACGCTCACGTCCTGAACGCGACGCAGCCTGGCACCTTCCAGGAGGTCCTCTCAGGGGCCCTTCAGAAGAACGGCCTCCCCGACCTCCAATTCCCCCCCTTTCGGCTGCCTGCGGACTTGGTGAAGACGGCTCTCTGCGCTGCGCTCACCCTCCTGTTCCCCGCCACGCCCCTACCGGCAGTGCCGGAGGAGACGGTGACGCCTGAGCCGGCGCCCCCGCCCCAGCCACAGCCCTCCTCGCCTCTCTCTTCCCCCCCTCCCGTCTCCCCCTCCCTCCCCCCTCAGGGATCCTCAGGGCGATCCTCCCCCCTATCCTCCGTGTCCCCTGCCCGCTCCCTTACCGCCTCGGAGGCGTCTGACCTTGGGGATGGGGCCTTGTGCCAGGTAGTCCCCTACGTCATCCGGCGCCGATCAGATCGCTGGCCGTCTCGCCCCACGTACCAGTCCCTCGAAAAGGGCCTGGATGGCGGACACTACAAGCTAGGCTACATTGGCCCGCATGGCTCCCTCCCGTACCTGAGGGGCTGGCTCCGCACTTTCCCAGGGCAGCTGGCCGGCTACCTACACTCCCTCTCCGAGGATGACTTCCACTCCTTCACTCCCGGCCCTGTCCCACAGGAACTGCTCCCCAGCCTCCGCTTGACCAGGCAACGCCCTGACATACCGTGACTCGGTTGCGTGTAGTTCAACACAATGTACTGACTTGGGACAGACGGAAATTTGACTTGCACAATACGTACCGACAATTTGACCCTGACATCATCCTTCTCAACAGCCACGGACTTACGGACGACGCTAGGATCAAAATCCCGGGCTATAGGGTCCACCAAAGGAACCTCAGCTCCGAGCCTTCGGACGGGGTTGCCATCGCCGTCAGATGTCGGCTGCGCTGCAGAGTCGAGGACGACTTCCTCTCCGAAACTCTCGCAGTGACAGTCGACACCTCCGATGGTCCTTTGATGGTCGCAACATCTTACCTTCCGCCCAGACGACCGTACTTCCCTCACCCAGACTACCTCAGGCTCTTCCGCAGGCGCACCCCGGTGCTCCTCGCGGGGGATCTGAACGCCCGACACGTCGGCATCGGCTACGCCTCGTCGAACCGTGTCGGCAGAGACCTCGTCGACTACATACGCCGACACATCGTTCGACACATCGGACCCAACTTCCCGACATACTTCGGACCCCGGTCCGCGACCTCACCTGACATATTACTCACCAACCCCTCCAACCACTTTAATCACCGCTTCACACCTGGCCCCCTCACCTCCAGTGATCACATCCCCGTCATCATTGACATCTCGACGTCTCCCCTCTTGACCCCCGCCCCGAGACGGTACGCCTTCCGCAGGACCGACTGGGTGGCCTTTCAGACCGATAACAACCTTGACATGACTGCCCAACCGGACGTGTCCGGTGAAACGTTAGAAGACATTGACGCGGCGCTCGACTCTTGGATGTCGAGCGTAAAGACAGCTGCTGACCGACATATCCCCACCTCGACCTATCGACTAATCCCACACGCTAGACCCTCACGCACGACGTGCCTTCTGCGCATACAATTCAACGCATTGAGAGACAGAGCGAAGCTACTCGGCTGGACGTACGACGAGTACCGGCGCTTTGTTCGACTACGTCAGGAGCTCCACGACTCGAGACTCGCCGAGTCCAGGGATTCTTGGGGAAGGGCACTGACCGGGCTGACCGCCTGTCACGCCGACCCCAAGAAGTTCTGGAACAGGCTCAAATGCCTCTCCGGCAGGGCCTCGGGTCGGGCCTCTGATTTGGTCGACGGCGCTGGCATCAGACACAGCACTGACGAAGAAAAGGTCCGGCTCCGCACGTCCAACTGGGAGCGGGTCTTCCGGAAGGACGGCGTGGGGGACGCCGCAGACTTAGACGTCGACATCGACGAACAAAACGACGACATTGTCCGGAACTACCTCGCCGAACACGCCCCTAGGACCCTCCCGTTTGATGCCGCAGACCCGAACAGGCTTGACGGAGCTTCCCACTTGGGCTGCCGTATCTCCCTCCAGGAGCTGCGACAGGCCAACAGGGGGAGCAAGTCATCCTGCCCGGGGGCAAGCGGCATAAACAAGACTATACTCGCCCACCTTCCTGACAGCGCCCTGGCCCGACTGAGGGACATTTTGAACGCGGCACTTTCGGCCGGGTATTTCCCGGATCGCCTCAAGGAGGCAGAGATGAGGATGATAGTGAAGCCTGGGAAGGCCCCGACCCGCCCAGACAGCTATCGCCCCATCTCTCTTCTGGAGGTCCCGGGGAAGCTCTTCGAGAGGGTTCTCACGAGACGTCTCCGTGACCACCTGGAATGGGAGGGTCACTACAACACGGCCCAGTACGGGTTCCGCAGGGGGAGAGGCACCGTCCACGCCATCGCGTTGGCGACGGAAACGGTTGCCATCAACCTAGCATCCGGATCTCGCTGCAACCTTGTTCTCCGAGACGTCAGCAAGGCGTTCGACAAAGTGTGGCATCTTGGACTCCAGTACAAGATGCTACATCTGGGGCTCCCACCCCCGGTCGAGCGCATTTTGTGCGACTTCTTGATGGATAGGACAGCACGGATCCGGGTCGGCGGCCTCGTCGGCCCCGCCTTCCCTCTGGAGACCGGCGTCCCGCAGGGGAGTGTACTCTCCCCAACGCTGTACTCCATCTTCACCAGCGACTGCCCAGACTCCATCACTGGGCTTAACATACTGTATGCGGACGACGTGTCCCAAGTGGTGCCCTACCCAGGACGCTCTCGTGAGATGCTAAATGCCCGCACGGCAAGTGAGATCACCAGGGTCGGAGCCTTCGAGAAGGCCTGGCAGATACGAACGAACATGGCGAAGTTTACCGTCATCCCTTTGGCGACCAGAAACCCCGCCCCGCTCATTGTAGACGACGAACTCGTCGACTTCAGCGCTCAGGGACGTCTTCTCGGTCTTAAGATCTCCCGGCGTGGGTTCACCTCCCACGTCACCGAGAGGACGGCGCGGGCGCGGGCGGCGCTGACCATGTTGTATCGCTTCCGGGATCTCGAACCCAGGATAAAACTGCATCTCGTTAAAACCTTGGTGATCCCTGTCCTCACTTACCCGCCCATTCCCATCCATGGGCTTAGTGCGACGGCCCTCGGTCGGCTCCAGAAGGTGCAGAACGCGGCGCTACGCTTTGCCCTCAGCGTAAGGTGGGATAATTTCAGAACCACGCGTTCCCTCCACGAAGAAGCTAGCATTCCTCCCCTAAATATCCTGCTCCATCAGATGTCGGTCAATATATGGACCCGGATGGAGACGGAGGGCTGGGAGCAGTTCCGAACCCTTCGGGACCTCCACAGAGAAGCCCCGGGCAGGAGTCATCCGTGGTTTCCGCGGAGTCTCCTAGCCTTGGAGGCGAACCATGATCCCGACCCGCGATTTTAACTTCCACACTCACGCCCCCTTCCCCACATGCTCACGTTGACCCCCTGAACACATATCTGCCCTTTAGTCCGTCTCCACGCTCCCCCCTTGACAGTATGCGATGTTCTAATCCTTACTCATTACACCGCATTCCTCCCATTTATATATATATATATATATATATATATATATATATATATATATATATATATATATATATATATATATATATATATATATATATGTGTATGTGTGTGTGTATAGGTATATATATGTGTATGTATTTGTCGGTCTGTATGTATATGTATATGTATGTGTGTATATCTATGCTATGTATGTATGTATAACTGTATGTATATGTGTACGTCTATGTCTGTATATGTATATGTATGTGTCTGTGTCAGGTAATTTCCACTTATCGCTGTATTTTCCCGTGTTCGTATTTTTCTCATCACTCCCTCTCTCCCGTAAATGTGTCTTTCCCTTGTGCCCATATTGTTCTTCGACTCACTCCCTTACATGTCTCCCGTAAACACTCTTATGTAGCCATATTTTCATCGTATACCTGTAAAACTGCAAAATTAATTTTAACATTTATTTTATTTATTTATTTTATTTTTTATTAATTCTGTAAATCGCTAATAATGTAGTCAACCCGCGATTAAAATTATGTGTATAAGAGAGGCTGGTAAGCCATTGTAGCCCTAATTCCCATTTCTTTCCCTAAAATGTTTACTCCTACCCTCGACTTTTCAAACTATATACAAAAAATAGCAGTGCCGTAACCGCTCGGCAACTTTCTACCTCCTCCTTTATTTCTGTTTTTTTCCAAAACTTTTCTCCCTGTACGTACTAGGCCGTGTATGGATATGTATCCTTATATCTTTATATAACCTTGTATGTGCACCCCCCCCCCCTCCTCTGTAATTTCCCCCAACCTGATCTAATAAATATTTGAATTTGAATTTGAATCAGTGGAACGCCAGCACTCGTCGAGCGAGCAACTCTCCCGGCCTCTGGGCCACCTATAGACCTTTGAGTTGCTCGCTCGGCTCTGCTATGGGCTACCTCGTGCACCCGTTTCCCCGCCTGGCACGCCAGCCGGCGGGTTTCAACCTGCCTTCTCAGCGACGGGCCGTCGCATTAAACAAAGGCCCGTTCCCCCTCTGAGGGGTAAATCTTCTACGACGACGACGCTAATAGATCGAGAACACGCCAGCCCTCCGTGGGCGAGCGACCGGGTGGCCCTTCCGCAGCGGTGAGGTTGACCTGCTTGTTTATCCTTGCTATGGGCTCCCCCGCTGCTCGGTTGCTCGCCCGTGTCCTGCTACGGGCTGCTACTGGGCGCCTGCCCGGGGTGCCGGTGTCTCCGTCGCTGCTCGCTGGCTGATACCCGTGGCTGTTGCGGCGGCGGAGGCGTCCCTACAAACGCCACGAGTTTTAAATTGTTCGCCCCCCCTTATAGGGCCGCCTTTGTGCAAAGGCCCTGTCCCCTTATCAAAGGGGTAAAACTTAGAAGAAGAAGCTAATAAATCAGTTGCTGTCAGATCACCACAGTCTGTCATTCTTCCTTCCCTGAACTAACAAATTGCCTGAAGTAGCACCCGCTACAAGGTTATGATTCTAAAGGGAAAGCCAATGAATACTGGATAAAAATAGCTCAAGCAGAATGTTTTGCTACGGAAATTGCCTTTTCGAAAGAGAGTGTCACCAATAATGCTAAAGTTCCTCCTTTATAAGTAATGAATCTAAACATATTCCTAGATGAGAAGGGAATACTGAGATCTAGAGGCAGGATAGCAAATTGTTAGTACTTCAATTTTGATGCGCATAACCCTATAATGCTCCCTAAAGAGCATAGGTTTACATCCTTATTAATAAATTCCTGCCAATTAAAAGTACAACATTTAGGCGTAGGCACTACTCTAAATTACCTAAGGGAACAAGGATATTGGATCCCTAAAAGTAGGGCCGCAGTTAAGTCTGAGTTGAGCAACTGTACAACATGTACAACGTATAATGCATTAGCCTTTAAGTATCCTAAAGTTACAAATATGCCTAAGCACCACATGAACCTGGTAAAGACCTTTCTGCACGTAGGTGTATACTACACAGATCACATTTGGGTTAAAGAGGAAAACAGTGACAAGACAGTAAAAATGTTTATATTGGTATTTACTTGTCTCAACATAAGAGCTGTCCACTTTGAACTTCTCCCTGATATGTCCTCTAAGAACTTTATTTTGGCTTTCCAAAGATTTTGCAATAGCTAATCCATACCTCGGTACTTATATAGGGACAATGCCAAGTCATTCTTAAAAGGTGGTACTTTACTAGAAACTCTCTACGGTCCGAGGAGTTTCAATCTGAGCTAGAGAAATGTAACATTAAACATATTAAAATTCCTTTATAATGAGCTTTGGTTGGTTGGTTAGAAAAAAACGCTCGTGTGAAGCGGGCCTTTTAAGTCACTGTCCGTCGACTCCAACTCCCGCAACAAACAACACCGCCGTCAATGTCGGCGGTGCCCAACGCCTATGTCCAAGCTCTCTGAGAGGGGGCGAGCTTATTTCCTGTTCTCCTCTCTTGTACAGCACCTGAGGCTAATAACTGCCCCCCTGCTCACGAGCTGGGCGGATAGCATTACACGTGTCTCTTAGATATATGAAGGCGTCTATTAACGTCTTCCCTCGCTACCGGCGCCGCTCTCTCCTTACATAGCCTCCTAAAGTGCGTTCCCAGGTCACTGGGAAAATACCAAAAGTAAAATAAGTCATGTATGGCTTCTTGTATTTTCGCCAGCACGATGGCTGGCTGGGCTATGAAAGAGACTTACTAAGGTGGTTTGTCGATTATCTGAGGGGGGCTATAAATGAGCCCATCAGAGGGGGTTGTGCCGACAGACCGACTCAATCGGCTGACGTCAGTCGAGCCGACCAAGTCGGTCTGTCGACGAGGACGCGTTGTCCTATGTCATGTATGACAAAAATTTAAGATTAGTGACATTTTCATCCTGTGTGGTGGTGTTCTGTGATGTGTGGAGGTTCAGAGTCTCACTACGAGTTTAGAGGGTCACAGGGAACACCAAGTAATTTGGAGATTCTTTTTGAGGTCGAAAGAGTACAGGTACACGTCGGAGAGCGGGTAGCGTGCTCTCTTTGTGAAGGGCACGTGGTAACTGACGCTGGGAATAATAGGGGTGGGCAGGTACCGGTACAGGTAATGATACTAACGGTACCGGCTAAACGGTACGGTACCGGTACCAGACTGCTCGGTACTGGTACCGATACTGACCAGTCACTCACGCTCTCTCATTTCCTCCTCACACGAATGAGAGGGTGAGAGCCTCAGTGGATATCTCGGTGAATGGATGCTCTCTCTCTCTCTCCTGAAAGAAGGGAATATTTCTTTTTTCGAAGAAAAAAAAAATCAGCGTGTATAGTTATTATGGATGGTCTCA
Organism: Eriocheir sinensis; assembly: GCF_024679095.1. Lineage (NCBI taxonomy): Eukaryota > Metazoa > Arthropoda > Malacostraca > Decapoda > Varunidae > Eriocheir > Eriocheir sinensis. Next base: position 13,155,859 of record NC_066556.1, read on the forward strand.
TAGACTGATAACAATAACAGTGTATATTAGCAAACCTTTAAAAAGAGAATCGGACATGAAGAATTATTTAATAGATAAGTAAATAAAATTAGGTGGACGGGAGGACGCAACAACGCCGCAGGGCAATAACATGGCAGCCAGCGACGGCAGGATGACGGGCAGCGACTCAGCAAAGCCCCTCTCGTCTGCACAGCCAGCCAGCCAGGCAGGGCTGGCGAGCGTATCACTAAGCGGTATTGATGGTATAGGAACTCGGTATCTGTAATGGTATCGATACTCTGGTCCGGTACTGGATACCATTAAGCTATCGATACTCAGTACCGGTACTGGATACCGTTAAGTTATCAATACTCACTTCCGATACCTTAATTAACGGCACTGGATACCGTTAAGGTACCGGTAGTAACTGAGTATCGATAGCTCAACGGTACCAGTACCGGTACTACCGGTATCTGAGTTTTCGGTACAGGTACAACCGGTACTCAACGGTACCTGCTAAGCCCTACTGGAAATACCTGCGTGCTACAGCGAGTTGCTAACTTACATTAATGTTACCATATGGCATATCCCACACATCATTCTTTGAAAATATAAAAGCTGATAGGCATTTAAATTTCGATGATATTGATAAATAAGGAACTAATAAAAACGTATTGGGATACGAGGTTGTGGCATTTGGTAGGATCTAGCAACACTGAGTGTGTCCACAATCCCGTGACCGCCCGCACTGTTTCCACTTCCTCGCATTGATATGAGTGGATTAGCAGGCTTACAACAGGTTATAATTTATTGAATCGTATTTTTCCATAAAATTTATATAGGAAGTCAAAAAGAAACTTAAACTGCACTGGGCAAACGTACTGTGACATCTACAGACATTTCCCACACGTCGATATGGATTTCCTTTCTGGTAACACTAGTGCCCTTTAAAAATCACTTCTGAACCGCTCCTACTCTCAGGCCGCTACTACGTATTTCATTCACTAAGGTACCGGCATCCGTGTTCCCGTGCAGCAGTTCGGAGTGACTCCCAACATCCGGTGCCGGGGTTCACGAAGGACTGGTGTGGCGCGTATTCCATCCCATTGTCAATTTATCTCCAAAATTGAGCTGCGCACACGCGGGGTTTGTCCATTTAATTATCTGCACTGTCTTTTAATAGCTTATACTAAGCTTTTTTTTTGTTTACGTCATCGCCTATGGCGCCGGTAGGCCTTTGTAGTGGGGCCTGATGGTCGGCCCCAGCCCGTTGTAGCTCCATCTTGCATTGGCTCATGCTGCCCCCCGGAACTCCTTGATTCACTTGGACGGTTTCCTCTCGAGTCTGGGTTGATGGGTGGTCTTCAGGACAGCATGTGGGTAGTCTTAGGCCACTCGGCAGTGACTGAAAAACCCAGGTGGTAGCGTGGGGATTCAAACCCGCATCGTCCATCACGTGGTGAATGTGGAGCCCGCACACTACCACTCAGCCACCGCCTACCTACCCAAGCTTACCTCTGATCTTATGACTGTCCTTCTGCCTCCTCAGATTTCTCTTCTGATTCAAGGTCATTCAATAGTAACTGAGCTATGGTGCCCATGTCAGCCTTGGCCATTTATTTCATAAAAACTACCATAAGATAAAAGATAAGCTTATTAAAAGCTGTTAAAAGACAGTGCAGTGAATGTAATAGACAAAATAGCATAGCCCGCGCATGCGCAATTTAATTCCGGGCAAAACTTGACCAAGGAATTGAATACGACGCCAAACCGGCACATAATAATAATAATAATAATAATAATAATAATAATAATAATAATAATATCAATAATAGTAATAACAATGATAATAATAATAATAATAATAATAATAATAATAATAATAATAATAATAATAATAAATAAATAAATAAATAAGAATACCAATTTAAGCGGTGCATATAAATACACTGTTCCGATCGAAACTGAAACTTTCTTTTGGCCATTTAATGTTATATTTTCGTAGGAGCAGCGCTTGCCCTTTTTTTTCGCTTACGCTGCTCCAGCAACTGTAGTGAAAATAGATAAATAAATACATTGACACTTATAGATAGATAGACAAATACATAGACTCCTAGAGCTAGCTAGATAAATATATAGAGAGATAGATAAATGAATGTATAGATAGGCAGATATAAATATAGTAAGATAGACGGACAGATAGATACATAAATAGATAGTTAACAAGATGTTTCTTAATATGAAAACATTTTTCTATATCCCTCTTGCTCTTCTCTGGTCTCTCATTTTACTTGAAATATTCCCATTTTTATTTTCCTCTTTCCATCCTTTCTTTTTCCCTCCTGTACTTTTTTTTTATCTGCTTTATTATTTTTTACACTTCGTACCTGCTTGGATGAGGGTGATAGTGCATGGGTGCTTGGTTCTTCCCTGTGTATTCATCGCCCAGCAAAGCACCAACATCTTGGCGAGGGAGACCGGCGGGGTATAGGTAAACCTGGAGATATTGCCAAACCACTCGAACTGTGTGTGAAACAGTGCATGCATAATTGTGCAGATGTTAAAAATTAGAGATATATAAATGATAAATGCACATAGACAAAGTTATATAGATGGATTCATCTGTCTAAAATTTCAGTCAACTCTAACAAGGACGACTTAGGTAAAGGTGAGCATCAGGGAACACCATGGGCCGAAAGAGTCATATTTCACGGCAACCCTTATAAACAGAATTCGCCTACGCCCACCAGTACCTCAAGATAGCCTACCGAGGGTATGGACACCACTAAAAAGAAATATGTGAAACTACAGAAAATTAAACGGCCGCAACAAATTTGCATTTTGCCCAAGCTAGTATTATGATGGAGGATGTGCCCACTGAAGGTGGGAGTTTATTTCATCATCATGCTATATAATTGATGAGGAAAAACATTCGTTAAGCTTTCATATATTTCTTTACGTTAAGTTTTGTGACATTATTTCTCGATCATGAAGTGTCGTCGATTAAAATACAATTTTGTTGTGACCATAATCGTTAACCAATCGAGTATATTAAAAACTTCAATCAGATTTCCTCGGAAGAAACGTTTCACAAAACACAACATGTTAGGATAAGAGAGCTCCTCATCGCAATGTATATTACGCAAAGGTAAAGAAATGTTAAGTTGCGCGGAGCTGCCGTGCTCATTTCCGTACCGTTGGCCCTTTGAACCTGTGGTAGTTAAGACCCCATCACCGCGGGACACGGGTCAATGTGAAATCTGTGATTGCCACAGTTTTCCTTCCCCAGGTTTACCCATGTACTCATTTATCGACCAGTCCGAAAGGGAGAATGGCAGCTTAGTGAGCTGCAAGCCAACTGACCGGACAGGGATTCGATCCCGGGCCCGCTGAGTTGTAGTCAGGCACACTGACGACTGCTCCGCGGAGGAGAAAGGAAGAGATAATTTTCTTACCCTACTTTTGACAAATATTATAACGGATACACAGCCAGTTGCTGGAGCGATACATCCCTTGCCAGTCTGGGTTAACGCATGAAAAATCAACAACTGACCGGGTGTTTGTGTGGGGGTGGGTGGGCTGTTTGGTCACCGTGTGGGCTCGGCGTCCGTAAGTCCCGCCCCCTGCAAGTTGACAGTTTTCAGTTATCAGTGAGTTGCTTAAGATGACCCATTTGCTGACCTGAAGACGACCTATCAGCCCGGACTCTGAATTATTACTAAAGATATTAGAAGAAAAAAATAATTTCGAGGGACAGCATGAGCCATGCAAAATGGCGCGACTATAAACATTTAGCTGCGCCATAACGGGCTGGGGTCGACCACAAGGCCCCAACAAGAAAGCCTACCGGGGCCACAGGCTAAACGTGAAAAAAAAATATCCCAAGTTATCGTGTACTTCTGGAGGATACTTGCATCCTATGTCGCTATATCTATGTATGCATTTGAGTCAATGCATTGCGACGCATTTTGTAAGCTCCTGCGACTCATTTTTCCTAGTAGTAGTAGTAGTAGAAGTAGTGGTAGTAGAAAAAGTAGTAGTATTGTATCTATGGCATTATCAATACTTTTATTTTCATTATTTTTGTTATTATTACTATTATTATAATTATAATAATAATAATTATTATTATAATGATAATAATAATAATTATTATTATTATAATAATAATAATAATAATAATAATAATATGAAGAAGAATTATTATTATTATTATTTTTTATAATAATGATAATAATAATTATAATAATAATAATGATTACTATTATAATTATTATTATTATTATTATTATTATTATTATTATTATTATTATTATTATTATAATTAAATTGTCGAAAATGTCCTGACATTATTATTAAATTATTATAATTATTACCACTATATTTATACATACCTGATTCTGGGGAACTACGTGTAGACCATCCTGTGTGCTATTGACAGACCAAAAGAAGCGATCTGGTGGTGGATGGGCGTCCATTGCACACTTGAGAGTCTCGTTAACTCCCGGTGTCACCGTCACTACCTGCTCCTGAACCTGACACCGCGGCGCGTCTGCAGGCATGGAGAGGAACATTTGAATACAAAGGGGATTTCTGCTTAAAGAAGCCAATGAGAATGTACAAGCATTATTGACTGTACAGGAAAAGAATTTCCAACCCCAATTTTTTATCGATACATTTATCATCTTTTTTTTATAATATACTCAACAAATAGTGTGTTAAATAGTATTTCTTTGTTTTTTCTTGAATTAATGCCAGCGCCAGTTACGGAAGTGCATATATCTATATCTGTCTATCTATCTATTTATTTCTCTCTCTCTCTCTCTCTCTCTCTCTCTCTCTCTCTCTCTCTCTCTCTCTCTCTCTCTCTCTATATATAGAGATAGATAGATATATATATATATATATATATATATATATATATATATATATATATATATATATATATATATAAGCGTAAGAAGTCTGCAAGATGCCGGTTGACTTGTACAAGGCTGCTGCTGTGAACCTAACCCCACCTAACATGACTGTCCATGAACTTATCTATTCTCTTTCTTGATGTGACTATATACAGGTATATATATATATATATATATATATATATATATATATATATATATATATATATATATATATATATATATATATATATATATATCTATATATATATATATATATATATATATACATAAAACACAAGCCAGTGCAACTCGGTGCCGGTCCCAAGCCCGGAAAAATGGGGAGGGTTGGGGTTAGGAAGGGCATCCACCCATAAAACTCCTGCCAAAACCTGATATGATATGAGCCTTACCGAAAATGAGACAAATGCTAGGATGTCACCCGTAAGTGACCCACAGATACATCGCCCTAACTCTGTGGCGCAGCGAGGGCTACCGCATCAAGAGCGGATGGGGCCAAAGAAGCAAGCTCAAAAAGTGAGGTTTGGAACAATAAATGTTGGATCGATGACTGGAAGAGGTCGTGCCATCGCAGACCTAATGAAGGAAAGAAAAGTGGATGTGTTATGCGTGCAGGAAACGAGATGGACAGGAAATAAAGCCAAAGAACTAGGTGAGGGATTTAAACTCATCTATGGAGGGGCTAATAATGAAAAGAGAAATGGAATAGGAATAATTTTATCCAAGGATTTGAAAGACCTGGTGACAGAAGTGAATAGGAAAAATGACCGCATAATGTGGGTGCGACTGTCATTTGATGATTTCCCAGTGAATATCTTTAGTGTGTACGCACCACAAACAAGAAATTCAGAGGAGGAAAAGCAACAGTTTTGGACAGCTTTGCAGGAGGAATTGGAAAAGGTAGACGAAAGTGAAAGGTGCATAGTTGGAGGAGACATGAATGGACACATTGGAAATGGAAACGATGCAATCAGTCGGATTCACGGTGGAAATGCTTATGGTGATGGGAATGAGGATGGAGAGAAAATTATAGACTTAGCCCTGTCATTCGACTTGGTGATAGGAAATACTATATTCCGCAAGAAAAATGAACATCTAATTACGTACCGTAGTGGAGATAGAGCGAGTCAAATAGATTTCTTACTCTATCGCAGGAAAGATATCAAGGAGATAAGAAATTGTAAGGTTATACTGGCGACCACGTGACTGCACAACACCGTTTACTAGTCATAGACCTAGCGATAGCTGTTAAACGCAGGCAGAAAAGGAAGGTCAAAATGGAGAAAAGGATTAAATGGTTCAAACTGAAAAATCAAGATCATAAGCAGGCTTTCAAAGAAAGAGTGCTAAGAGATATGGACATGGAAATGGAAGATGTAAATGGATGGTGGAACAGAATGAGTGAAAACATCTTGAGAGCTGGAAAAGAAATCCTCGGTGAAAGTAGTGGCAAGATATGGGAAAATAAAGAAACATGGTGGTTTAATGAAGAGGTACGGCAGAAAGTTCAAGCAAAGAAGATTGCGAAGAAAAGATGGGAAGTAACAAAGTTGGACGGGGATAAAGAGCATTACAAACAGTGCAGCAAGGAAGCAAAAAGAACGGTAGCAATTGCAAAGTCAGAAGCGTATGACAACCTGTATAAAGAGTTGGATACCAAGGAAGGACAACAAAAAGTATTCAAGTTGGCCAAGACGAGAAACAAAAGCACAAAAGACATTACACATATTAGACAGATCAAGGATGAAAGAGGGTTGTGATACGAAAGGAAAGAGCTATCATAATAAGGTGGAAGGACTACTTTGAGAAGCTGCTAAATGAAGAAAATGAGAGACTTATTAGAGATGATGGAGAACCGAACGACCAATTAGGGGAGGTGACAAGACAAGAGGTAGAAAGAGCACTGAAGAAAATGAAAAATGCCAAGTCAATAGGGCCCGACGGAATACCAGTAGAAGTATGGAAAGCCTTAGGAAGAGAAGGAGTTGACATGTTGCACCAGCTGATCAGAGGAATAATGGAGAAGGAAGTTATACCAGAAAAGTGGAGAGAAAGCACACTGATACCGATCTTTAAAGAGAAGGGAGACATCCAGGGCTGTGAGAACTATCGAGGATAAACTAATGTCTCACACCCTTAAACTATTCGAAAGGGTGTTGGATGATAGATTGAGACAGGTGGTACATATCGGTAGGCAACAACTAGGATTTATGAAGGGACTTGGAACGGTTGACGGAATTTTCTCACTTCGACAGAATATGGACAAACATCGGGAAAAGCAGAAAGTACTACATATGTTGTTTATTGACTTGGAGACAGCATACGATCGGGTCCCACGGCAAGAAGTATGGAGAAGCCTAAGAGACAGAGGAGTGCCAGAAAAGTATGTCAGAATTGTCCAAGAATGCTACAAGAATGTTACAACTAGAGTTCGGAGTACGGTTGGTACAACTGACAGTTTCCATGTGAAAGTCGGCTTACACCAAGGATCGGCACTAAGTCCATTACTTTTCAATATAGTGTTTGATGTCAGTACAGAAAATGTCAGAGAGGAACCACCCTGGTGTGTATTATATGCTGATGACATCGTCTTGGTGACAGAGGAGAGAAGACAGCTGGAAAGAAAACTAGAAGAATGGAGAGTTGCTTTGGAAAGCAGAGGAATGAAGATTAGTAGGTCCAAAACGGAATACTTCACAACAGATACAAGTGGCGACCAACAGGCCACAATTAGACTAAATGGTGAAATGTTGAAGAGAGTGAAAACATTTAAGTACTTGGGATCAATGGTAGACGAGACAGTGGAGATGGAAAAAGAAGTGAATTTCCGGATCCAATGTGGTTGGAATAACTGGCGGAAAGTTTCTGGTGTGATATGTGATAGGAGGGTACCAGTAAGAGTGAAAGGTAAAGTTCACAAAGCAGTGGTCAGACCTGCAATGGCGTATGGGCTTGAGGCAGCACCTCTGAAGAAGAACGAAGAAAAGAAGATGGATGTGGCGGAAATGAAGATGTTGAGATGGATGGTAGGAGTCACCAGAAGAGATCGAATTAGGAATGAATATATAAGAGGAACAGTGAAAGTAATTGAAATCTCCAAGAAGATCCAGGAGTCAAGATTGAGGTGGTATGGACACTTGAGAAGAAGAGTTGGGGAAGATCATGTAGGAAGGGAAGTCATGGAAATGGAAGTGCAGGGAAATAGAAGAAGAGGAAGGCCCAAACGAAGGTGGATTGATAGCATAAACGGAGATCTAAGGGAGAAGAATTTAAACCCAGAGATGGCCAACAACAGAAATACGTGGAGAAGGCTCATTCACAACGGCGACCCCGATTAGGGAAAAGCTGGGAAGAAGAAGAAGAAGATATATATATATATATATATATATATATATATATATATATATATATATATATATATATATATATATATATATATAAATTATTTTTTTTTACGTCTTCGCCTGTGGCGCCGGTAGGCATCGTAGTAGGACCTGATGGTCGGCCCCACCCCGTTGTGGCGCAGGCAAGTGTTTTATAGTGGCGCCATCTTGCATTGGCTCATGTTGGCTCCCGGTGCTCATCTTTGATTAAATTTTTAGATTCAAGAGTCCGGGTTGATAGGTGGTCTTCTAGACAGCATGTGGGTAGTCTTAGGCCACTCGGGGGTGACTGAAAAATCCCAGCTTGTGGCACCGGGCGGGGAGCGAACCCATGATGTCCTGGACACGACGTCGGCACGTTATCCACTCAGCCACTGCCTCTCTCTCTCTCTCTCTCTATATATATATATATATATATATATATATATATATATATATATATATATATATATATATATATATATATATATATATATATATATATATATATATATATATATATATATATATATATATATATATATATATATATATATATATATATATATATATATATATATATATATATATATATATATATATATATATATATATATATATATATATATATATATATATATATATATATATATATATATATATGGTACTCACAATATGACTGCCAAGCCTGTTTCACTCATCTACCACTCTGTTGGTAAACCAATTTTTCCTGTCCTTCTTAAATATGGATTTATCGAGTTTAAACCCATTACTACGTGTCATACATGGTTCTCTTTCCATCATAACCTCATTAATATTCCCCTTATTAAGCCCTACATCTACTTATTAACTTCGATCAAGTCTCCTAGCGCCCTTCGCCTTCCTGGAGGATGCAAGTTTATTAACCCGTGAATCATCTTTGGTGTCCTCCACTGTACCGATTCCTACATTTTGAGTGGCTTGAAGGGAAGGATTAAAGCACTTGTGTACCTACTCTTGGATACGTTCAGTTCAATCCCGATGCAGCAAAGTGGCGATCAATACGTTTCTTGAATGAGGTGATGCTCTCTGCGCTAACCACTTCTGCAGGGAGGCTGTTCCAGTGGCGAACCTCTCTATTCGAGAAATAACTCCTGCCGATGTCGGTATTGCATCGCTTTGCTTGAATTGTTTTTCCGTTGTTTCTTGTTGTCAGGGTAGTTTGTAGCGTGAAGAGCTTGGAGTGATCAACGTTGCTGAGCTTGTTCAGGTACTTAAAGACTTGTATCATGTTAAATTATCTTGGCGCTTCTGTTGCTTACACTCCTAGAAATGACTCCCAGTACCCTTTTAACTCGATATCTAGCTTGAATGCAGTGTACCTTTGGACGGAGATCAGAGCTCACTAAGATCTCTAAATCAATCTCACACCTAGACCTGCTTATGGGGATATCATTTCAGCAATAGTTATGTGAGAGGTTGTTCCTACCTACACTCAGAAAACTGCACTTCTCGACAGTCTCACGCTGACCTTCCTTCAGTCTCAAGTTGACCTTCCTCAGGTTAAGACGTTGACTTTTTGTCCCACTGCTGTGTGGTGCCAACTAGCCTTTTTCCTCTGCTTTTGTGGTGTTTTGAGGCATTCTGTGCTTCTGGGAGCTTGCTGCTGTGCCGGAGTACTACACAATCAGGAGAATTACCACTACCTGCATATTACAGACCGCTAAGTGTTCTGATATAGTATTTACCTAGTTAGATAGTGATCCACAGTTACTTTTAGGCCACGTGTATTATGCTTCCCAAACCTACACTAACTTCAACACTCTTTCACGCGAACCCAGTGCTACACGGTTTTATATTGCTTTTGTGTTTTCTTTTCCTTCTTCTATTAGGATACTTTACTGTTTTGTGATAATAGGAACACGTGAATCAGGCGCGCCAAGCTACGTTAATTTCTATGTCCACACAAAACACTAGATACTTCACCTTTCCACGCAAACCTAATGAACACAGTTATTATCTTATTTACGTAAGTGATTTTTCAGTATAATAATATAGGCACGTGTTTTGTCTTGGTAGGCAGAAATAACCGCGCCTTTTTTTCCGAGACACGCCCTTTTCCCCAGGGAGTTGACATGACTGCGACCTGACAGCAGCTGCTGGTTTCTTATTGTTTTGTTTCGTCTTAGTAGGTAGAAAAAAGCGCGCCCTTTTTCCTAGATACACGTTTTTCCCTAGAGATTTGACCTGACGACCTCACCGCAGCTGCGGACTTTTGTTAGTGTCTTAACGCGCCAAATTACTTTCGTCTTGCCTCGCCCATATCTTCACCATGCCGTCCCTCAAGCGCTGTTCCGGGTGTGGCCTTCGCATGGCCAAGCAGTACTTTCTTCCAAGGACGTTTGTAGGTTCTGCGTTAAGACTCAGAAAGATGATCAGAGGATCATAGAGTTACAGAATAGGGTTACGACTCTCGCCACCCAGGTAGACTTATTAGTTAGTGCAGCAGCAACAAGCCCCGCCTCCTCCTCTTCCACTTCCTCTTCCTCTTCCTCTTCCTCTTCTTCCTCGTCTTCCTCCCCTCCATCACCGGCTTTGGTATTCTCTTCTCCCACACAGCAGCCCCTTCCATCCTCCTCCTCCTCCTCGCCGTTTCCACTCTCCCCTGTTCCCAACAAGCCCCCGCCTCCTCCTCTTCCCCTTCCTCTTCCTCTTCTTCCTCGTCCTCCTCCCCTCCACCACCGGCTTTGGTATTCTCTTCTCCCACATAGCAGCCCCTCCTATCCTCCTCCTCCACCTCCTCGACCGTTTCCACTCTCCCCTCTTCCCACCCCTCCTTCTCCTCTTCTTCCTCCTCCCCGCCTTCCTCTTCCGTCCCCCCTCTCCCCTCTTCCCACCCCCCCTCCTCCTCCTCCTCTCCCTCTTTCTCCTCCTCGTCCTCCGCCTCCTCGTTCGTCCCTCCCTCCCACACCTGTCCCTCACCTTCCCTTTCCCCCTCTTCCTCCTCCCTCCCCTCGTCCGTTCCTCACTCCCCCCCTCACCCTCAATTTCTCCTCCTCTTCCTTCTCCCCTCCTCCTCCTCCTCCTTCCTCTTCCTTCTCCCCTCCTTCTCCTCCTCCTCCTCCTCCTCCCCAACATCCTCCTCTCCCCCTTCCTTCTCCTCCCCCTTCCCCTCCTCCTCCTCCTCCTCCTCTCCACCTTCCACCTCTTCCACAATTTCTCCTCGTTCTTCACAGTAGGTCCCTCCCCTCCCTTCCCGCTCTCCCCTCCCCCCTTCACCCACCCCTCCTTCTGGTTCCTCTCCTGGCCGCCGGGTGCTTGTCGTTGGTGATAGTCAGGTGCGTTATGTTGACAGGTATTTTTGCTCCAAGGATGAGAACAGGACGAAGGTGTGTTTGCCAGGGGCAGGGGTGGGCCATAAATCAGACAGGATTGAGGCGTATATGGAAAGCGAGGGATCGAACCCCAATGTCTTTCTCAGCTGTGGCGGAAACGACGTTTCCCGTGTGCCAAGCGAGGACCTTCTCCGGCGTTTTAGGGAATTGTTAGGTAGGATTAGAGACGCTGGTGGGTCGCCAGTAGTGTGTGGCATCCTGCCAAGGCGCTGTTGGCGATGGATGGCTGTCCAGGGAGATAGCAGTGAACAGCAGACTTGCTGAGCACTGCGAGCGCAATGGGTGGCTGTTCGTCGACAATTGGGACCTCTTCTTTGGCAACGACGCCCTCTACGCCCGGGACGGGATACACTTGACGTTCAAGGGTGTTGAGGCTCTCTCAGACTCCCTTGAGCGAACACTTAGTAAACTGAGGGATTTTTTAGTATAGACGAGGGGGGGAGGAGTAATGGGAGAGGACATCTAGCTCATAGTACAACCAGGCAGCTTAGAAGTAATTATAGGAGAGTAACAGAGGGCGGGCTAAGAATCTTCTATACTAAGTGCAGGAGCCTCAGAAACAAGATAGACTTACTAAGGGGTGAAGCTTGTTCAGAAAATTTTGACATAATAGCGATCACTGAGACATGGATAGACACTGCCAATAGAAATTTTAGATCGGAATTTGAAATAACGGGTTATCAGATGTTTCACAAAGACAGAAGGGGAAGAAAGGGAGGTGGAGTTGCGCTATATGCGAAAGACTCACTTAAATGTTAGTTAACAATTCAGTCAAAACTAACATGGATTCAGAATCAGTTTGGTTGGACGTTTACAAAGGGAAAGAAAAACTAAATCTAGGAGTTCTGTACAGGCCACCCAACCTTAACAGGCAGGACATGAGTATATTACTACAGGAGATTGGCAGGGCTAGTAGGAGTAAAAATGTCTGCATAATGGGGGACTTTAATTATAGGAATATAGACTGGGAAGACCTAGTGGGTGACCTGGAAGCCGAGGATTTTCTTGAAGTTATACAAGATAATTTCCTTAAGCAGGTAGTTACTGAGCCTACCAGAGGAGATAACATATTAGACTTAGTCCTAACTAATAATGGAAACTTGCTACGTGAGTTGGAGGTGGGCGGAGAGTTAGGAAATAGTGACCACAGAACGGTTCGTTTTAGCTTAGACTGGGCGGTAACCCGCGAACCAAACCCAGTGTTAGTGCCAGATTTTAGAAGAGCAAATTACGAGGGGCTTCGAAGACATCTTGAAGGGGTAAACTGGGATAATTTAGGGATTCATGAGGGCCAGAACTGTGGGTTGGAGAGCCAGGAGAACCAGGTAGAAATGTCTTACAATAATTTAGTTAGAGTAATAGTAGAGGGGCAAGGACAGCATATACCACAGCGAACACTTAGAAAAGAAAACAATAACCCTAAGTGGATGACTCGTGGACTAAAACACGAGATAGGGTTAAAGAAGGGAATTTATCAGAAAATACAGAATGCTGAAACACATATCGGGGGCCGGTATGTCGAACTATCTAGATTAGTGAAGAAAAACACCAGGATAGCAAAAAGGAACTATGAGATCAAAGTAGCATATGAGGCGAAAAGTAATCCTAAGGGCTTCTTTCAGATGTATAGAACAAAAACAAAGGAGAAAATTGGAAAGCAAACACAGGCGAGCTAGTAGAAAATTACGAAAATATGAGCACATTGTTGAACGACTACTTCCTTTCAGTATTCACACAAGAGGATCGAACGACTATTCCGGAAAGGGTTCAGGTGTACGAGGGCGGGGATGGCGATAAATTGAGGGATATAATCATTACCAGGCAAGTAGTTCAGGATGAGATAGATAAGCTTAAGAAGAATAAGTCGCCAGGTCCTGACGGGATATTTCCGAGGGTATTAAAGGAATTTAGTGATGTACTCAGTGACCCACTAACCGACATCTTTAAGACGTCGGTAAATATTGGTTATGTGCTCATCCTATGGAAAGTAGCTAATGTGACGCCGATTTTCAAAAAGGGGGACAGGTCAGCTGCTTCAAACTATCGCCCAATTAGCTTAACATCGGTTATAGGCAAGATGCTGGAGTCCATAATAGCCAGGAACATTCGGGAGCATCTAGAGAAACATAGCTTAATTCACGACTCGCAGCATGGGTTCACGAAAGGTAGGTCATGCCTCACCAATCTCTTGTCCTTCTACAATAAAGTATTTGAGGCGGTAGACAGAGATGAAAATTATGATGTAATCTATCTTGATTTTAGTAAAGCGTTTGACAAAGTTCCTCACCAACGACTATTGCTTAAATTACAGGCTCACGGAGTAGAGGGTAAAGTTTTGAACTGGGTCACGGCGTGGCTTAGCAATAGGAAGCAAAGAGTGCAAATCAATGGTAAAAGATCTGACTGGGGATGTGTTACGAGTGGGGTCCCACAAGGTTCGGTATTAGGTCCACTTTTGTTTATTATTTATATCAATGACTTAGATACAGGAATTAGTAGTGATGTCAGTAAGTTTGCAGATGATACCAAGATCGGTAGAGTAATTGAGTCGGATCAGGACGCTAGTATTCTCCAGGATGAACTAAACAGATTGTATGACTCGGCGGATAAATGGCAAATGGAGTTCAATGTAGGGAAGTGTAGTATTCTGAGTGTAGGTAGGAACAACCCCTCACATAACTATTGCTTAAATGACACTCTCATAAGCAGGTCTGGGTGCGAGAGGGCTTTAGGGGTCTTAGTGAGCTCTGGTCTCCGTCCAAGGGCACAGTGCATTCAAGCTAGAAATCGAGCAAATAGGGTACTGGGATTTATTTCAAGGAGCGTAAGCAACAGAAGCCCCGAAGTCTTCCTCAAACTATATTTAGCATTAGTTAGACCTCATCTTGACTAAGCGGTTCAGTTCTGGTCACCTTACTATAGAATGGATATCAAAATGTTAGAATCGGTGCAGAGGAGGATGACTAAGATGATTCAGGGGTTGAGAAACTTGCCATACGAGGAAAGACTCAAACAGTTAAACTTGCATTCTTTAGAAAGGCGAAGGGGGCGTGGAGACATGATCGAGGTTTATAAATGGATGAAGGGCTTTAATAAGGGGGATATTCATAAGGTTTTGTTGGTAAGAGAACCGGGTAGGACACGAAGTAATGGGTTTAAACTGGATAAATTCAGATTCAACAGGGACATGGGCAAAAATTGGTTTACTAACAGAGTGGTGGATGAGTGGAATAGGATTAGCAGTCACATGGTGAGTGTCAATACAATTGTCACATTCAAAAATAGATTAGATAAATTCATGGACAGCGATATCAGGTGGGGTTAGATACACGGGAGTTTAGGTTCAAAGGAGCTGCCTTGTACAGGCCTACCGGCCTCTTGCACACTCCTACGTTCTTATGTTCTTCTTATGTTCTTACAGTAAACTCCATCTGCCATTTTCCAGCCCAGTCATACAACCTGCTTAGTTCATCGGAAAGAATACTAGCGTCCTGATCCGACTGAATTAGTCTGCCGATCTTTCTTATCAGCAAACTTATTGACATCACTACTCATTCCTGTATCTAAACCATTGTAATAAATGCTAAATAGCAGAGGACCCAATACCGAACCTGACTGGACTCCACTCTTAACGCAGCCCCAGTCAGGTCTTTTACCGTTGATTTACACTCTTCGTTTCCTTTTGCTAAGACACGCCCTGACCCAATTCAAAACTTTACTGTGTATTTCGTGATCCTGTAATTTAAGCAACAGTCGGTGGTGAGGAACTTTGTCAAACGTTTTACTAAAATCAAAATATATTACATTATAGTTTTCATATCTGTCTACCGCCTCAATTACTTTATAATAGAAGGACAATAGATTGGTGAGGGATGACCTACCTTTCGTGAACCCATGCTGCGAGTCGTGAATTAAGCTATGTGTCTCTAGATCAGTGGTTCACAATAATTTTTTTCTGATTCGCGTACCACTTGGAGGTCCCGTACCGTCGTCGCGTACCACCTGGTACCAGGTTCCATTATCGAGTAAATTGGTCCTCTAGTGAACCCAGTATCAAGTAACTTGCTCTTCTACTGAACCTCTACTAGTCTACTGTGAACAACAGAAAACATGTTGGCTGTAACGTAAGCTCAATTCGATCAAATATCAATTTATTCACAACTAGAACACACAAATGAACTAACAACAAAGAACACAACTCAATTCAATGAGAGGGCTGCATCTGTTTCTTCTCCACCAGCTGGTCTATGCGGGGCATAACCTTGCTCACAGCGCATCAAAAATAATTTCCGGGCGCAAGACGGTTCCGGCTCTTCGGCTGAGAACCCCTGCTCGCACTCCCACGTGGAGGGGAAAATCAGTAGCTGGAGAACAGAGTGACGGGCTAGCGTCGGGTACAAGGAGGCCATTCTCACCCAAAAGTTTATAGGAGAGCATTCCTTGTGTTCCCTCTTCAGCCTGGATATCTATGAGCTCCTCTTGTTCTCCGGTCCCGACAGGCAGATCGACTGGATCAACGGAGAACGGATTGGCGATGGAGGCACAACATGTCACGTCCGGGAAGTAATGCTTCAACTCAGTCTAGTGGATTGAGAGGTGACGGACGATTTCTTGGGCAAATGCATCACTGTCCTCGCTCTCAAGGGTAGTCAGGAGTTCGAACATTCCGTACTGTTTGCTCTCCACGTTCTTCATCCAAAGGTCCAACTTCCGGACAAACGCTCCCCAGCTTCGAGATGAACCGGTGACAATGACGTTGAGCCCTTGGAACGACAGTCTTAAGTGGTTAAGGGCCCCCAAAATGTCCGACAGGTTGGCCAACCTTGAGATAAACTCCTTGTCCCTCTGATATTTTTGAAAATCGTATTCTTTCTCCATGAAGTACACGAGGAGTTCATCCTCAGTTCAAAGAGACGCATCGTTGTATTCCCTCGGGAGAGCCAGCGCACCTCTGTGTGGTAGAGGAAACAGGTGTGGTCGGAGCCGAGATCTTCACAGAGCAGCTTCAATAGCCGACTATTCAGGGTGGACGTTTTGACGAAATTCACGACTCTGCTAACTCGGTTCAAGCATCATAACAACATCGAAGGGAGCATCTTAGCACAAAGGGCGAATCTGTGTATAAGGAACAATGGACAACGGTGGCGTTTGGTGACAGTTTTCACATGGGCTTGAAACCCAGACTTTCGACCGAGCGCAGACGGAGCTCCAACTACCGTTTTACCGTTTACCGTTGATGAGGTTTCAGGCCCCGCTCCACTGCTAGTGCAGCGCTCTGCGAGGGCTGTCAACAAATACGATGTTTGCATCGATAATAATCCTCGATACACTTATTCACGACGTCATAGTGAGTGAGTGAGTCTTGATTGCTTTCATGAATAGCCTATTGATGTCCTTTTAATAAGACTTGGCATTATCATAGTCATTTGGCCATGTTTGGGCATTAAATTATTTCCAACTCACTGAACATTTAACACACAATTTATCTTTTAGTATAAACACTAATTAATAGCCATGCTCGTTTATGTTACGAATTCTCTCAATTTTGGTTTGAAGAACTACACAACACTGGTCATTCGCTGAGTGGTTGATTTCAGGCTTCTTGTACCTCACACAATTTATGCATTTTTTCTCAGCCATGGCGCACTCCTTTGATTTGTGATCGCCAGCGCATTTGAAACATTTTTGGGCTTCTCATTGGTCTTGGCAGTACAGTTGGCCTCAAGATGGCCATATCTCTGACAATGATAATATATAATTGCATGGTATATGTCTCTCACCGTGTATATTCCTCATTCTAATTTCAACTTGTCATGATTCTTGGAAATCAGCTCTCTCACAGTCAGGTCACACCTCAAAATGTAGTGCATCGTGCCGCCAGCTGCAGGCTTACTAAAAATCAGCTCAATCTTATTCTCAACACCCTGAATTGTGCGTAAGAACTCATTGTGGTCTAAGATGGTCTCCATTATTTTTCTTTGGTCTCCTCTTTATGCACATTACCTATCATGATCTTTGGTTTCATCTTTCCAACACTCTTGGTACTAATTTGCTCAACAGACTCCAATTTTTGAGCAGCCTCAGTCCTTGTGTTCTCATTATCAAAGTTCATGACAATATTACCTCCATTTGTGAATCTTGAATCAGTTATTTGAATGCCATTCAATGCCTAGGAGACTTCATCCTTCATATCTGTTGCCTTCTTTTCCTTGGTAGAAGCTTTCACAACTAGGAGATTCTTCTTGACTTTCCTGTCTCTCTTCGCCACCTCAGCCCAACTAAGTCCTTGGTCGGCTCGAATGGCGTCAGCAACTGACCCCAGGCCCTCCTGCACCTTCCCAGCCCTTGATTCAACTTCATCTTGCTTGAATTCATCCAATTTCTCCACAATTTATGTAGCCAGAGACGCTTTATGAAGGCATGGGGTGCAAATCCAATTAATTTTAGGTATATTATCCTGCTTAATTCCAGACAAATGAGCACACTTCACATGACACCATTAAGGGCACAAACAGCATCCAATCCATTTCTCGCCTGTGAAATCCTTACAAACCTAACACAAATCCCTCACGCCCTTGGCCCTGACAGCCATGTGTACAAAGCACTTTTCGCGTGGAGCAAGACGCAATACACATCCGATCACAACCGCGACTACTCACTAACATCTGTCGTGCATACTCTGTTCCCTCCTACTATCTCTATCCTAAATTTCAATCCAAAGCTGGATGTTGCGCCTACGTGCGCAACGACATCACTTGCTCTCGTGCCCACGACCTTGACTCTTCTGAATTTTCCACCATCTGGTTAAGACTTCACTGTCATTCTATTACTAAATACATCTGTGCTGTTTATCTCTCACCTAACTCTACCAACTATGTAAAATTCTTTGACTATTTGAATTCTAAAGTGGAGCACATCTTGACCCACTCTCCCTTCGCTGAAATCTCCATCCTAGGAGATTTCAATGTTCACCACCAGCTTTGGCTTTCATCCTCTTTCACTGACCATCCTGGTGAACAAGCCTACAACTTTGCTATCCTCAACGACCTAGAGCAGTTGGTCCAGCACCCTACACGTATTCCTGACCGTCTTGGAGATCGGCCCAACATTCTAGACCTCTTCCTTACCTCAAACCCTTCTGCTTATTCTGTCAAACTGTTCTCTCCGTTGGGCTCCTCCGATCACAATCTTATTTCTGCATCCTGTCCTATCGCTCCTGTACATCCTCTGGACCCACCGAAGAGGCGATGCTTCTGGCATTTTGCTTCAGCTCGGTGGGACGACCTGAGGATGTACTTTCCGATTTCCCGTGGAATGATTATTGCTTCCAGGATAGAGACCTCTGTGTGTGCTCAGCGCATCACAGAGGTGATTGTCTCTGGAATGGAGGCATACATTCCTCGTTCTTTCTACTCCTCACGCTAAAAGCCTTGGTTTAATCACGCTTGTTCTCGTGCTGTCAATGATAGAGAGGTAGCTCACACAAGATACCAGAGCCTTCAAACTAATGCTAATTATGAACTTTACATTTCTGCCCGAAATCGTGCCAAATCTATTCTCCGACTAACAAAAAATTCTTTCATTCATAGAAAATGCCAAAACCTTGCTTTCTCTAACTCTTCTTGTGACTTCTGGCATCTAGCCAAAAACATCTCCTCCAACTTCACTTCTTCATCTTTCCCTCCACTCTCAGTCCTGACGGCAACACTGCCGTCTCATCTATCTCTAAGGCTGAACTCTTCTCAAACTTTTTCTAAAACTCCACTCTGGACGATTCTGGGCATATTCCTCCTACTCATCCCCCTCTGACTCCTTTATGCCTGTTATAAAAATTCTTCAAAATGATGTTTTCTATGCCCTCTCTGGCCTCAATCCTCAGAAGGCTTATGGACCTGATGGAGTGCCTCCTATTGTCCTTAAAAACTGTGCCTCCGTGCTGTCACCCTGCCTGGTCAAACTCTTTCGCCTCTGCCTGTCAACATCTACCTTTCCTTCTTGCTGGAAGTATGCCTTCACACAGCCTGTACTTAAGAAGGGTGACCGCCCAATCCCTCACACTACCGTCCTATTGCTTTACTTTCTTGTCTATCTAAAGCTTTTGAATCAATCCTTAACCGTAAGATTCAAAAGCACCTTTCCACTTCTGACCTTCTATCTGATCGCCAGTATGGGTTCCGCAAGTGGCGTTCTACTGGTGATCTCCTAGCCTTCTTAACTGACTCTTGGTCATCCTCTCTTAGCTGTTTCGGTGAAACTTTTGCTATTGCGCAGGACATATCAAAAGCTTTTGATAGGGTCTGGCACAAATCTTGCTTTCT
Source organism: Eriocheir sinensis (assembly GCF_024679095.1). Lineage (NCBI taxonomy): Eukaryota > Metazoa > Arthropoda > Malacostraca > Decapoda > Varunidae > Eriocheir > Eriocheir sinensis. The sequence goes on from NC_066556.1 coordinate 13,175,811, forward strand.
AAACTACCTCCTACGGTTTCTATCCTTCTCTGTACCTTTATCTCCAGTTTCCTTTCTGACTGTTCTATTTCTGCCGTGGTAGACGGTCACTGTTCTTCCCTAAATCTATTAACAGTGGTGTCACAAAGGGTTCTGTCATATCTCCAACTCTATTTCTGTAGTTCATTTATGATCTTCTTTACAAAACGAACTGTCCTATCCATTCCTACGCCGATGATTCCACTCTGCATTATTAAACTTCTTTAATAGAAGACCCACCCTTCAGGAACTTAACGACTCAAGGCTGGAGGCTGCAGAACGCTTAGCCTCAGACCTTACTATTATTCCGATTGGGGCAAGAAGAACCTGGTGTCCTTCAACGCCTCAAAACACAGTTTCTCCACCTATCCACTCGACACAATCTTCCAAACAACTATCCCTATTCTTTGACAACACCCAGCTATCACCTTCCTCAACACTAAACATCCTCGGTCTATCCTTAACTCAAAATCTCAACTGGAAACTTCATATCTCATCTCTTACTAAATCAGCTTCCTCGAGGCTGGGCGTTCTGTACCGTCTCCGCCAGTTCTTCTCCCTGCACAGTTGCTGTCCATATACAGGGCCTTGTCCGCCCTCGTATGGAGTATGCATCTCATGTGGGGCTCCACCACAGCTCTTCTGGACAGAGTGGAGGCAAAGGCTCTTCGTCTCATCAGCTCTCCTCCTCATACTGATAGTCTTCTACCTCTTAAATTCCGCCGCAATGTTGCCTCTCTTTCTATCTTCTATCGATATTTCCACGCTGACTGCTCTTCTGAACTTGCTAACTGCATGCCTCCCCCCCTCCCGCGGCCCCGCTGCACTCGACTTTCTACTCATGCTCATCCCTATCCTGTCCAAACCCCTTATGCAAGAGTTAACCAGCATCTTCACTCTTTCATCCCTCACGCTGGTAAACTCTGGAACAATCTCCCTTCATCTGTATTTCCTCCTGCCTACGACTTGAACTCTTTCAAGAGGAGGGTATCAGGACACCTCTCCTCCCGAAACTGACTTATCTTTCGGCCACCTCTTTGGATTCTTTTTAGGAGCAGCGAGTAGCGGGGTTTTTTTTTTTATTAATGTTTACTTTTTTGTGCCCTTGAGCTGTCTCCTTTGCTGTAAAAAAAAAAAAAAAAAAAAAAAAAAATCCGACCAACTTTCCCCAATCCAGCTCATTCTGCTTGAGGGAATTGTCTATAACGTTGAAAACATTCTCTCCTTTCGTTGTACTGGACAGCTCCTTGGTCAGCAGTAGCTCAGTCCTTACTGCATCATTTTGTGTGAAGCGGACGTAGACAAGTATTTGACAGAAGTTTGTGACGTCCATCGATTTGTCGAGTTGAATGGCAAACCCAGACTTGGAGGCTTTCACTCCCGCAATCACTTGGTCGGCAATGTCGACCGACATTTTTTTCGATACGGCACGGTAGTGTTGTTAGAGAGGAACATACTCCCCAACTTCGCCACCGCCTCTTCGCCAGTCACGTGCCTGACAAATATCTTTGCAGCTGGCACGACGAGAGACTGTAATGGCGCGCCTTCATGTTTTTGGCCATCGGGAGAGCGACTTCATTGGAAGCTTCGACAATCCCTGCCCCCTTCTGGTAGATCTGTCCAGTCTTGTCCAGGCGCTGCCGCTTCACGCTTTTTGTGAAGAAAAAACGAACTAAAAATCGCACATGTCCCCTGCGAAGGAATGTGACCACGCGTTGTTAGGATGTATGAGATACGCCTCATCAATCCCCTCTTTAGGCCCGGTATATCGCTTAATTTCCACCGGTGGCAGACGAGATGTAAACCACGGTAAAAGTTTAACGCCAACAATCACCATTAGGAAAACAGTCAAAGCTGCCACATGTCAGCATGGATACTTCCGAATTCCTCCAGAAGATCAGTGACATACTAAAATATTTCAGCAAATTCAAAAGAATCACCAAGGACCCGATGCATACCTTCAATAAATTATAGTAAACAAATTTGAAGCTAAGAAAAACTGTGCTAGTAATAACATCTAGCTTGAAAACTGTCCGACGAATTCAGCATGGATTACTATTACGGTAACGTAAACATCCATTAACCAGGCACCAAACTCCGGCCCATTATAGTACAAATATCGACCTCGACCTATAAACTAGCGAAGCGGGTGTGTCCCCCCTTACCCCATACATACCTTCTGCCTACAGCCTACAAGCCCCATCAGATTACCTCTACATCCTCAAGACCAGCAATTGAAGATGATAAATTGCCTCACTCGTTGTCGAGTCGCTTTTGCTGACGTTCCTGTGGACAGCACCATCAATTACATCACCGATCGTGAATACCATTTCGACTCAACCACTCCCTTCGATATCCCTGAAATCATAATGATTTCAGAGATATCAAAGGGAGTGGTCTCGTATATAGAGGTTCACGTGCTAGATGGAACTGTGAAGTCGTCCAATCCTCGCATATCGTGATGATGACAATGAAACTGTCTCGGCGCCCTACATTCCACATGGCTACTGGAACTCCAAAAACACAATTACGAGAACATGGAGAAACATTTAGAAGAAACACCGTGGAAGAAAACACAGAAGTCTCGGATATGTGTACAGATAAACGGCGCCTCCCTAGAAAGGTGGAGTTGTACATTAAAGACTCCAGGCCAAAGCTCATCGTTCAAGCTGAAGAAGATCTACAGGCTTTACCAAGCATGATACGACAGCAGGCAGCTACCAATCAACGATGCGCGCGCAAAAGGAAGACGAAACGAGAAAGGAAAGCAAACAATCAGCTGAGTATCAGAAGTAACCAGAGTGTCTGTCAAACATGTCTGTCAAACACCTTCTTGAGAGCTGCAAGCATCCCATATCGAAGCTCCCGTCGCTGTTCCAACAGTACTCAGAGAGCTAGGATACAGTCAGATGTCGACTTACCAGGCATGAATATGGACTGCTCAGATATTTGTAGCTAAAGTACCTGATTGTGATTCCAGATGTGGAAGAGATGGACAAGCACCTTGCCTCGCGCACTAAGCAAAGTAATAGTTCAGTAGTTGTGCCAGTCCTGGCGGTCCCCTTTCCCTCTGCAGATATGGATGACTAGCTTTACCTCCAGTCAGTGGGAATGGCTCCAGATTGCAATACGGTAGTCAAGGCCGCATCTAAGTTACAGATCATGGCAAAAACTCCAGCTTCGAGCAGATCCGCACAGACGTTACAAATACCAGCTACCTTTCGACCCCTCAAGCTTGCTAGCTCTTGCCAGCCTCGCTGGCCTCTTCAGGAGAGGGCAAAGTTTCATCAATGAGTAGATCAGCATCCGCCATTTGCATCCCAGCAGCTGGAGGCTGCCCACGTGGAAGATCCCCCATGTGCAACTACTCGAAGTACTCGGACCAGCAAGTCCACTGCCCATCCATAGCTAACAGGAGGCAACCATCTGCTGTTCGAATAGGGCTTACCTGAGAGGGAGGCTTGGAGAGGAGCATATTCAGTGATCGGTAAGCAGGTTAATGTCATTTGCATTACAATGGCGAAATTCCTGACAAACCTTTCCTTATTTATCCTCAAGGATGTGTGTGTGTGTGTGTGTGTGTGTGTGTGTGTGTGTGTGTGTGTGTGTGTGTGTGTGTGTGTGTGATTGTGTGTGTGTGTGTGTGTGTGTGTGTAACAGTAAGCATGTATATCTGTACGCGTGCATGTCTGCATTTTCGTCTCATCAGCTCCCCTCCACTTATTGACAGTCTTCTACCTCCTAAATTCCGCCGCCATGTTGCCTCTTTCTAATTTCAATCAATATTTTCATGCTGACTGCTCTTTTATACTTGCTAACTTCATGCCTCCCCCCCTCTCGCGATCCCGATGCACTCGACTTTCTACTCTAGCTCATCCCTACACTGGCCAAACCCTTTATGCAAGAGTTAACCAGCATCTTCATTTTTTCGTCCCTTACACTGTTAAACTCTGGAACAGCCTTCCTTCATCAGTAAGAGGAGACAATCAAGACACCTCTCCACCCGTGCGATCAGCGGGCTTTTTTCCTACACTTTCTGTTTATTGTCCTTGAGCTGCTTCCTTTGCTGTAAAAAAAATAAAAAATAAAAAATAAAAAATACACACACGCATACAACTACTTAAACACTTACAAATCACATGGAGACGGATGACGTTGCTCGTTTCGTTGCCTCGTATGTTTTCGGCGCTGCACGAGTAGAGACCACCACTGCCTCTGCCGACTTTCTGCAGCACAAGTGAGTTCCCGGTCAGCAGCACAACTCCCGCACCGCGCCGGCCCTGCTGCACCTCCTCTCCCTGGAAAGATAACGTGTTTTATACAATTTTTGTTTGTTTTTTCTTTATTTTTTCTCCGAGGTTGAGAAATATTTCTCTCTCTCTCTCTCTCTCTCTCTCTCTCTCTCTCTCTCTCTCTCTCTCTCTCTCTCTCTCTCTCTCTCTCTCTCTCTCTCTCTCTCATTTACCTCAGTGAAAGAACACAATCCGTCCGCATTAATAACACTGTTTCCTCCATAGCCAAAGTTACTTATGGCGTCCATCAGGGGTCTGTTTTAGGACCTATCATATTAAACATTTTTATCAATGATATGTCTGTTCATATAAAGAAATGACTACTAATACAATACGCTGACGATACCCAGTTCCTTCACAGTGGCAAATTAAGCGAACTGGGAAATCTAATCACCAAAAGTTAAGACTCTTCGGAAAGCAAAGAAATATTTTCAATAAAATGATCTAATGCTAAACACCAAAAAGACACATTGCATATTTATAGGAACACGTCAGATTATATAAAAAATATCGAGCAACATCACCATCCAATTTGAAGATAGTATAATCCAACCCTCCACCCATGTTAAAAATCACTATTTTCCTGGATCAGTTTATGGTTTTCGACAAACACATCAGTCAGACAACAAAAAGGGTCATGGCTGCCATATTCTGCTTAAATAGAGTTAAAAATTACTTTGATAAATCCACCCGTTTCGCCGTCATACAATATCTAGTTTTAAGTATTCTAAACTACTGCAACATAATCTGGGGCTCCACAAATAATTCACTAATGAAGAAGGGTCAGAGGTTGCAGAACTTTGCAGCTAAAGTTGCAGATGGCAGCGCCAGGAAGTACGATCACGTCACACCAATACTAAAGGAACTTCAATGGCTAAATATAAAGGAACAAATTACCTTGAACAGAGCAGCTATATTTTTTAAACAAGTCACCCACCACTACCTAGACTTCTTAACTCTCCCAACTGTTAACAGTATGATGCATAGCAGCACAAGACAAAAGCAACACCTATTTGTCCCTAAAACTAATACTGACTCGGGAGCCACAGCGATAAGTGTAGACGGCCCTAACATTGATAATCAGCTACCTCCTGACATAAAATACACGATTAACGTATTCCATTTTAAATTAAAGTTAAAGAAATATTTACTTATTAATCCATAATTAACATCACTGTCTAAATTTGCAAAGTGTACTTGAAATATATATATATATATATATATATATATATATATATATATAAATATATATATATATATATATATATATATATATATATATATATATATATATATATACATATATATATATATATATATATATATATATATATATATGTATTTATATTTATGGGAATGTATTAGTAAATGCACGCGCGCGTGTGTGTGTGTGTGTGTGTGTGTGTGTAACTGTAAGCATGCATATCTGTACGCGTGCATGTGTGCACTTTACTGTACACATTATTCAACAAATATATATATATATATATATATATATATATATATATATATATATATATATATATATATATATATATATATATATATATATATATTTTTTTTTTTTTTTTTTTTTAACGTTGTTGCCTATTGCGCCGGTAGGCATCTTCCCGGTGGGGCCTGATGGTCGGCCCAAGGCTTCTTCCAGGTGGGGCCTGATGGTCGGCCCAAGGCTTCTTCCAGGTGGGGCCTGATGGTCGGCCAAAGGCTTCTTCCAGGTGGGGCCTGATGGTCGGCCCAGCCCGTTCTGGCGCAGGCGAATGTTTATAGTGGCGCCATCTTGCATTGGCTCATGCTGCCCCCCGGAACTCGTACTGGATTCGCTTGGACGGCTTCCTCTAGAGTCCGGGTTGATGGGTGGTCTTCAGGACAGCATGTGGGTAGTTTTAAGCCACTCGGCGGTGACCGAAAAATCCGAGTGGTAGCGTGAGGATTCGAACCCGCGTCGTCCATCACGCGGCGAATGTGGGTCCAGTACGCTATCACTTCGGCCACCGCCTACCCTCATATATATATATATATATATATATATATATATATATATATATATATATATATATATATATATATATATATATATATATATATATATAATGAAGAGGAGTACCAGGGCTGGCAGAAACATCTCTGCTATCTTAAACTTCTTTAATAAGTTGGTTACGTTTCGGAACGAACATGTTCCATCATCAGACCTAAAAGCAAGAACATAGTGTCACATACAGCGTAAGATAAAAGTACAATAAGATTAATCTACGGTAAAAACAATCCAATGTCATAAGAAAAGATAAAATATAAAATGATAAGGTGAGAGTGTACACAAAAACGAGGTTTTAACAGTAAAACTAGTAAAAATCAAGCGGATTAAAAATTGAACACTAAAGGGGAGCGTAAAAGTATCCAAACAAAAACAAACAAAACAAGTGAAGTAGACAGATGCTATAAAACAATATAAAACAATAGATTCAAAACAGCAATAAATAAAACCGTGGGTTGAAGAAAAACAAGTAAAAGAAACAATGAAAAAAAAAAAATTTAAATGCAGATAATAATACCTTAAGTTAAAAACACAGTAGCTCCACTGATGTGGAGTTGTCTCCAATGGTAGGTTTGTTGAGGTGTGTGTGTAGCGTCTCCATGATGGCAAGTCACCTCTGAACTGAGCTCTGTCCAGGACAGTGAAGGAGTTCCTGTTGAGTGGGTGGTCGTGTGTGTGAGCGTGCTCTCTTATAGCGCTGTGGGATGGGTTGATGATTCGTTTGCCCGTTCTGGCTGAGGTTCCGAAGTGTTCGTGTATTCGTGTTTTTAGATGTCTCTCTGTTTTACCTATATATGACGCCTGGCAGCTGTCACACATGTATTTGTAAATTACAGAAGACTCTAGTTGTAAAGGTGTTTTATCCTTAGTGTGGAAGAATGACTGTATGGTCTTGTTCATTTTAAATATAACTCTGAGAGTAATTTGTGGGTAACAGGATCGGATGACCTTGAGGAGTTTGTTTCTTAACTGCAGGCTTTGGGGGCCTCTGTACTCTATTGGAAAGTAAACAATATGGCGTGGAACTGTGTGTTGAAAAATATCCTTAGGCATCAAAAGGCTATTTAGTGTTTTGCCAATAACTTTGTCAATGAATGGTACTGGGTAACCGTTGTTACATAACATTCCCTTAAGGCGTGATAGTTCATGGTGGAGTGTAAAATAGGTTGAGCAAATGTGATAAATGCGTGTTGTTAGTGTTGTGATCAGGTTTCTTTTATAAGTTAAAGGAATAAAGGACTTGAATTTTGTGCACAGGCCAGTGAATGTTGGTTTACGATAAACGCTGGTGGTGAAGCCATCCGTACATTTCTTTATATAAACATCTAAAAAAGGTAAGCTATTATCTTTTTCTAGCTCAGCGGTGAATTCAATGTTAGGGTGCTTGGAGTTTAGGTATTCAAGGAACAGAGGAATGTGGTCAGGGGATTTGAAGGTGAGAAAAGTGTCGTCCACGTATCTGCGATAAAATGTAGGCTTAAATTCAGACGGGCAATCTTTTAACCAGTTACGTTCATGAAAACACAGGAAAATATTACTGAGCGTCGGACCCAGTGGGTTACCCATAGCCACTCCGTCAGTTTGTTTATAACACTCATTATTAAAAAGGAAAATACTGTCTTTTGACGCTATCTCTAGTAGTTTGCGAAAGGAAGTTATATCGTACCCCATTACAAGGTCTGTATCTTTGAAAAGTTCATTAATGCAAATATCTATTGTTTCATCTAACGGAATGTTCGTGAATAAAGACTTAATGTCGAAACTAGCCATGACGCAATTCTTCATCTTTAACGATGTTAGCTCTTTAACAAATGAAAAAGTGTCTTTGCAGGAGTAAGAGTTCGTTGTAATCGGTGCTAGGATTGCAACAAGATACTTCGCAATATTATAATTAAATGTTCCAATGGCAGATAAAATTGGTCTAAGAGGGCAACCATCCTTGTGGACTTTTGGTAGTCCATACATTATGCCTGGTTTGGAACCGTTGGGCCGTAGTCTAGAGTAAGTATCTCTATTGATAACATCTTCTTTTAGTAGATTTCGCAACAGCCTGTGTGTTTTATCTTCTAATTTTAAAAGTTCGTGAAATAGATCATTAGTAACAGGCATGAATTTATTGTGATCTGATAGAATGTTACCCATTTTAGTAATATAATCGTCTCTGTTGAGTAAAACTACGCCATTACCTTTATCTGGCTTTGTTACGATGAGGGAGGACTTATTGCTGAGGGCTTTCAAAGCAAGGTACTCGTCCTTAGTAAGGTTGTGGACGGTCGTGTTACGATTTCTTCCGTAGAAAGACTCAAACGCGGTTTGTTTTAAGTTACTTTTAAAGTATTCAAAGTTTCCTTCATCTTTTTTATAACAGTCTTGTGTGGCTAATGTTTTAAAAAGTTTCTCAAAATCAAGGAAATGATTAACGAATTTAGGCCTAGATGGGTGAATAGCGTATATAAGTCCATTTGAAAGAGCTGATTTTTCAAGGTTAGAGAGGTGGTGGTTTGAAAAGTTAAAGATTACATCATCTAGAGGGAGACTGGTGTTAAAGTTGTATCCTAGTCTTCTTAACTTTCGAGTTTGCACAAATTATATATATATATATATATATATATATATATATATATATATATATATATATATATATATATATATATAAATATATATATATATATACGATTGTAATTGTAATCTACATTATCAATGTGATTGAATCAGAATAACCACGTCCAGTGGAAATAAATTATTATTATTATTATTATTATTATTATTATTATTATTATTATTATTATTATTATTACTCTCTCTCTCTCTCTCTCTCTCTCTCTCTCTCTCTCTCTCTCTCTCTCTCTCTCTCTCTCGAGCAGGTCATTCATAAATAAAAATAACAAATGATGGGCAGATACATTACATCTTTCACACGTTAAACGAGGCTTCCTGATGAGGCATTTTATTTTGAAACTTGCCTTTTTTCATTCTATTTTATTATAGAGTATAAAAAATTATAGGCATAAATGGATGTATCTGGTGTTGGTTATGCAGCTCTCCATCTGTAAGCCACTTCCTTTACTTACTGGGTTATCATCCTCGAAACATTAGTTATTACGAAAAGGCAACACAGCATCGCAACACTGACGGAGATAGTCCTGATGTGTTAGTTTTGCCCGTGACCTCGGCACCTCCAATATTTTGCTTTGAATACAGTTCTCTTACTCCTGGCGCAGTGAATATTGGGAGGGAGAGGCTAGCCTTATGAGGCTCGTATTGCACAATGGCCATGCGCAGGGCTGTGATGACACCTACATCTCTGCGGTGTTGCAGGAAGTCACGTTTTGGTGGAAAACCGAAGGAATTAACTAAGCAGGGGGCTTATCGCAGGACTTTCAATCTTCTTTAGGTGGGGAGGGGCAGCTGACATCGAAGAGAGCGCAATGTATTCCTAGTGCGCTTTGTATTAGATTATGAGCCCCTGGTGGTTGAGAATGCAGGCCTTACGTCGAAGACCTGGCACCTTGAGGAAGGCAAACAGACACATTTTTCTCTTGCCTGATGAACCTCAGTTCTTAGTAAAAGAAAAATATGGCCCTGGTTGAGTCACTCATCTTTAGCAAGTACCTAATGGCATATGCATCAGCAAGAGAACGGGAAATTACCATTATGCGGGTTTTATTTGGTATAAAGTCAACCTCCCAGATGAATTCCCGTTCTGTTATTTGCCCTAGGGTGGCGTTGACATGGTCGGCCACTTGATAGTAATCCTCTTGACTGTGAGATATATATACATAATGTACCGTCAACTACGTAAGTGGTTAATTCGGGATGTTGCTGTAGATCATCTAAGAAGACATTCCACAAGACTGATCCGAATGAAGAACCCTGCGGAGCAGATTAATCCACCGGGTATTGCTCTGATTAAACCAGCCCACCACCACACTGAGGACCTACCGTTTAGGCATTCGTCCACTAATATTAGCAAGTCTCCCTGTACTCTCCTAACGTGGGGTTTCGCCAAGAGTCCATTGTGGCAGGCCCGGTCAAAAGCGTCTACTTAGTATGTCAAGGGCTATCACTAGGGTGTCGAAACCTTAGTCTAGGCTTACTACCAGTTTTTGGTAAGGCGGACAAGGAGGTCTGCTTTGGAGTTGGAGAACTGTCTACTCGAGAGCAAGTTGTGCCTCTCAAGGTGCCGTAAGAGTTCCTCAGCAACAACATTCTCAAGTTAACCTGCATTTTCACTCTTTCATCCCTCACGCTGGTAAACTCTGGAACAATCTTCCTTCATCTGTATTTCCTCCTGCCTACGACTTGAACTCTTTCAAGAGGAGGGTATCAGGACACCTCTCCTCCCGAAATTGACCTATCAATCGGCCACTCCTCTGGACTCTTTTGTAGGAGCAGTGAGTAGCGGACTTTTTTTTTCATTATTGTTTCCTTTTTATTTTGCTCTTGAACTGTCTCCTTTGCTGTAAAAAAAATAATAATAAGGTAACGTTCTTCCTTTCCTCCTCCTCTTCCTTCTTCTTTTCTCTCTCTCTTTCGCTTCTTTCTCCTTTTCCTCTCCTTTTCCTCTTCCTTCCTTGCTCCTTTTTTTCTTCATCTTCCTCCTCCTTCTCCTGTCTTCCCCCTCCTCCTCCTCGTCCTCCTCCTCCTCATCTCCCGGATATAAATTTGTAGCTGATAACAAACAGCAGGAAAATGAGTGTTTAGTTATCATGCCCAGACTTAGAGGTTCGTATGCAGTGGGGCTACCCTTGCACGTTTCCATGGTGTTGGCCACGTGTTTTCCATCATATATGCCAAAAAGATGAAGGTTTGTCAGCCAGAGTTTTAGTCAGTCAATAGGAGCATACGCCAGGGGGGTGCGTCACCTCGTACACTAACGACGTCAAACCCTGGGGTTAAAGGGCCGCTTTCACAGTCGTTTTGTTTGTTTTGATCGTTACCATGGCGCCGATTGACGCTATAGTTTTTTTTTTTTTTTTTTTTTTTTAATAGGCCAGTGGACGCCTATAGGCTATCTACTGATTTGATCTCGTGTTTTAAACATGGAAACTAGACAGATGGAGAAACCATTTCTGTAGCTAATGCTAGATTATTACTAGAGTTCCTTATGTACATGATTGTCCTTAACGTTCCTCTTCGAAGGAGTGCAGTATCCCTTGACTACAGCCCCACTGGCAACCTACACGGTTTTATCAGCCAACTTTTATGGCATTTAAAGTAATTTTGGGTCCTTTTTGAAGCTTCGTTTGCCGTCGACACGTTCGTCGGGGAGGGGGGCCTTCGCGACCCTCTGACCTAAACCTTTTTGGGTGTCACCAGCGGTAATAAAAAGTTCCTTGGTGTGTTCATTTACCCGTAGTTTAGGCAGAAATAGTCAGATAAATAGGTGGTTGGAAATTTGAGCTTTACGATTTTTTTTTCGCACAGAATGGTGCATAGTGATCGTCTCCAAAGACTAGCGCCGGCTTGAGGTTCAGCCTGACGCTGCTTTGTGTATCTTTCCACCACACGACTATAACCTGCATCCTCGCATCTACTAATTTATGTTTGGTTCCTAAGCTTTTGCCTGCATCTTTTTCATGCGAGAAGGGGAGTGCTTGAGTAATACTTTTCACTCTAACCCACTATTTTCTTTTATTGCTGAGTTGATGCAAGGCAGTCAGTCTTCTTAATTTAATTGGAGCCGTAATAACCGAGGGTGTAGACTAACATAGGGATAGGTACAATTTAACCTTGAACCTCATGTGCTTCTGCTTAAAACATACTTTTTCTCTGCACTGACAGACTTAACTTGAGCAGATGCTGTCCCTAACTTTTATCGTAATCAGCATGTGAATATCTGTAAGCTTTGGAAGTAAGCAGACAAGTCTTACTTACCCTTCCTTGACATACCACTGTTACCCGTGACGGGAATTATTTTTGGCGTCAAAGATGTCAGTCATCCACGTTCGTTGCGATCGAGGGATAGGTGGAAATTTGTCTTTTTCATTTGATGTTTATTAATGCTGGAATTACTTTAATCAATTATGCTGGAATTATATATTTCAGTGAGATTTGTTACAACAGTGATTTCACAACTTGGTGACAGGATTTTCTTTTATAGTACTGTAGACCTGAAAAACGGAGTATTAGGAGTTAGTGGTGCTGACTGCCGATGGTTCTAAGGTTCTCCAGACTTGTCCTTGTTATCACAATGTAACTATTGGGAGACTCTACGGATAACATTACCTCTTTTCACATAACCTTATCTATTGTTGTAAACCCCACCCGTCTCGAAGGCGTGCCGAGGGTAACGACACTGGCAGTTAATTGTCACGCAACGAATGAGTGTTTCTCTGCGACAGTTTTGTGACCAGGTGTGACTCGAAGGTTCAGTGTGTAGCAGATCTTCTTCAAGGATTGTTCCTTTTTCTTTTTACTATTCCAAATAGCTCCATTACCATGTATCCTAATGACAGTTTAGTTAATTTAATTTTACTAGGATGTATCATGTAAATAATTTTTCGAGCTATTATTTTGGTCTCTCGGAATAGTACTGAGCTTCCATGTCCACGACTCTAGCCCTGTTTATCTCGCGCTGTATGTACTTTGCCCATTTCTTGTTACTTCCATGATTATTTTTATTATCATTGGCATTTCCCGATGTTGTATCGTTAGGCGGGCTCTGACTTGTATATATATTTTTTTAAGCAATAACAGGACCTCGTTTAACTAGTACACATTGTGCGACTGTAACATGGGTAGGTACACTGCTTTTAAAGGTCGGGTGAGTCGCGAGGTCGCGACTTTTAGAGAACCGAGCGATGTAATGTGTATATTATAATGTACATGTGTATGTATGACTGTACGTGTGGCGACACCCGGTCGGTGTCGCACAACAGGATGTCTAACAACACGTCGTGCTTTTGGCCGTGGGAAGCTGTGATGAACTGACACTAGGATCAGCAAATGATGACTTTCATCAACAGTCATCAACCGGAACCCACACCTTTCCGGACGAACTACAAGCAAATAAAACGGGCGAACAACGCGGAGAAGGCAGAGAAGACGGGTGACGGGCAGGCGAGCGGTGCTCTGCCGCCCCGCGCCCTGCAGCGGTGTGGCTGTCTCTGATTTCGTGCGTCTCGCTCACGTAAACTGTAAACCTTATGTAGTACAACTGTTAATATAGTTAAAATACATTTGGTATTTGTATCAACCTGAGAGAGAGAACTAAAGTGAACTAAAGTGAACTTATAACGGCTACCGCTCGGCCACACATCACTTAACTAAAAAGGCTATTGTGTTATCTCACCTTACTACAATCAACTTGTGAAAGCAGGCAACGGTATACCGGACCTCACGTGAGATAACAGTTCGCGCCTTAATCAAAAACACACAAAAAAACAGCTAACAAAAAGGCTAACATACACGTGAAACTGGCCTATGGGGTAGTGGCGGCTGCAGAGGAAGCGAGAGGTGTTGAGAGTGTGTGGTAAGGTGCGGGGCTAGGCTAACCCCGCAGCCGCCACTACCCCATCGGCCAGTTAGAAGTGGAAATTCTAAAGCGGCGATCGTCGCCATTGGTAACGATCAAAACAAACAAAACGACTGTGAAAGCGGCCCTAAATTCGCGCCAGTCACTCATTACCATCATAAATATCTAATGTCAGGATCTAGCGACTTGCTAGAGCCACGAATTCTCTGGATGTTCCCTTGGCCTACTCCACCCGGTAAGCAAGGTCGGCTTCTTGTATAGTCGAAGTTTGCATTCACACGTTATGAAGCCTTTAATCAGTATCATTGCGTCTCACACTAGTCTCAGCGATATTATGGGAGGCATTTACTACCAAAAGCAACAGTCCTCTTTGAGTCACTATTTTGTGTCACAGTAGGAAAGGGGGTATATATACAAGCGACACGAAAATCTAGATCTATTTCATTCTAGTCAAGTATCAACATATCCTGGTACTGAGGGAGTCCATAACACTGTAGGCCAACCCACTCCGCCGGAAGGCTTCTTAACGAGACTCACTGCTGCTCTCCACAACGTTACCTTATTATTATTTTTTTTTTTACAGCAAAGGAGACAGTTCAAGAGCAAAATAAAAAGGAAACAATACTGAAAAACACAGTCCGCTACGCACTGCTCCTAGAAAAGAGTCCAGAGGAGTGGCCGAATGATAGGTCAATTTCGGGAGGAGAGGTGTCCTGATACCCTCCTCTTGAAAGAGTTCAAGTCGTAAGCAGGAGGAAATACAGATGAAGGAAGATTGTTCCAGAGTTTACCAGCGTGAGGGATGAAAGAGTGAAAATGCTGGTTAACTCGTGCGGAAGGGATTTGGACAGTAAAGGGATGAGCATGAGTAGAAAGACGTGTGCGGCGAGGCCACAGGAGGGGAGGAGGCATGCAATTAGCACGTTCAGAAGAGCAATCAGCGTGATAATATCGATAGAAGATAGAAAGAGAGGCAACATGGCGCGGGAATTTAAGAGGCAGAAGACTATCAGTAAGAGGAGGAGAGCTGATGAGACGAAGAGCCTTAGGCCCGTACCAAGAGTCACGAAGGTTTAACGACGAAGATCGAAGGGAAGGACGGTGCGTACCTATAGTCACTAGCATTTTTGGAACGAAGGTCTGCGGGAGAGACGAAGGGAAGGCAAGGTCTACCCCGTGTCTTCCCTCAGACCTTCGAGGAAAAATATGTTTATTTTCCAAATTTGGCGTGACAAATAGTTGCGGTTCAGTTAAAACAACCTGAGAAAATATTTTCCCTAATCGGAAAGTCGTATATTATAGTTGCAGGGAATATGTTTGTCTTGTTTACAACAACTGCACGCGCCTTCAAAGCACAGAGGAACTAGCCAGGCGGCAACCTTCGTTTCTCACATTCTCCAACGATCTATGGTTTTTCAAATTCTTTCTAATTTCAGTTAAGACATCTGGCTCTGCAAGTGCAAACAAAGGGTTATCTTAATAATTTACTGCATGCAAATAACGATTAATAATGGAAAAAAACATGAAATAATAAATAATAACTGTTGAATGCGATGCTAGGCTATTTCGAATATATTAGGCTACACATGTTATTTATACATGCAACATCAAAATTCCTTATGTATAGACACTTGCAGAGTCGTATGTCACTTTATATCCATAAATGAGATGAAATATGAGTATCTGAAAGGCTATAGATCGTTCGAGTATGATCAAACTATACTGTTATACAAGTTATTTATTCGTGTTCTTGTATGGTATATTATCGATGCAAATCTTCTGTTTGCGGTTCATATACGATGGTTTGAGGATTTATTGTATACACAAACTTTCAAATGATCTTCACGCAATCACAAAAACTCACAATGCGCAGGTGCCACATCTACGTTCACGAGTGGACAGACGGAATGAAACCGACAATATTATTGCTGTAATAGCACCACGAAGGTATTACACCTCCATGAATAGCACTGTGTGTTTGTATGTGTGTGCGTGCATTAGATATGGTTGGTGAAAAGAAGGTTGCAGTGTGTGTATGTGTATTTACCTTCCCGAGCGACTTGTGATGAGGATTGAAGGCACGGTCTGAGGCCGTGCCTACATTGGCGAAGGGAAGTTACGCGGCTCGACCTTCATAACTCTTGGTACGGGCCTGAGCATCAGCAGTAGATAGGAAGACCCCTACCGAACGGGCGTGAGCTACTCCCGGTGAGGATATATGGGAAGCGAGGAGGGTGCTGAAGCCCTTCAAAGACCCTTCCCATGTCCTCACTAACCTTCTCCCTTTTGTCTCATCAACACCAGAGAGCAGTTCAGCATGCTCTCAAAAGACAGTTACTCTCTCTTTCTACACCACACTACATTCACACAACACACACATCTTTTCCCAAAATTGAAAATTCAAAATGGTTAACGAAAACACCGCCTGGGGGGGAGGGGACCATAAATTCCCCCAGGGAGGACTCCCCTTCTGGCTGCCGACTTGAGAGGTGTCCTGATAACTCCTCGAACCTCCTCCTTATCAATTTCTGCAACATTCGCGGTCTTCGTTCTAATTTTCATTCTGTGGAACACCATCTCTCCTCCTCTAAACCTCACCTTCTCTTCCTCACCGAAACACAGGTTTCTGAGGCTACTGACAGCAACCTCTACTCTGTTCCCTCCTACTATCTCTATCCTAAATTTAAATCTAAAGCTGGATGTTGCGCCTACGTGCGCAACGACATCACTTGCTCTCGTGCCCACGACCTTGACTCTTCTGAATTTTCCACCATCTGGCTAAGACTTCATTGTCATTCTATTACTAAATACATCTGTGCTGTTTATCTCTCGCCTAACTCTACTAACTATGTCAATTTTTTTGACTATTTGAATTCTAAAGTGGAGCACATCTTGACTCACTCTCCCTTTGCTGAAATCTACATCTTGGGAGATTTCAGTATTCACCACCAGCTTTGGCTTTCATCCTCTTTCACTGACCAGCCTGGTGAACAAGCCTACAACTTTGCTCTCCTCAACGACCTAGAGCAGTTGGTTCAGCACCCTACTCGTATTCCCGACCGTCTTGGAGACAGGCCCAACATTCTAGACCTCTTCCTTACCTCTAATCCTTCTCCTTACTCTGTCAAACTGTTCTCTCCGTTGGGCTCCTCCGATCATAACCTTTTTTATGTATCCTGTCCTATCGCTCCTGTACATCCTCTGGACCCACCGAAGAGGCGATGCTTCTGGCATTTTGCTTCAGCTCGGTGGGACGACCTGAGGATGTACTTTTCCGATTTCCCGTGGAATGATTACTGCTTCCAGGAGAGAGACCCCTCTGTGTGTGCTCAGCGCATCACAGAGGTGATTGTCTCTGGAATGGAGGCATACATTCCACGTTCTTTCTCTGCTCCTCATGCTAAAAAGCCTTGGTTTAATCATGCTTGTTCTCGTGCTATTAAAGATAGAGAGGCAGCTCACAAAAGGTTCCAGAGCCTTCGAACTCCCGCTAACTTTGATCTTTACATTTCAGCCCGGAATCGTGCCAAATCTATTCTCCGACTTACCAAAACTTCTTTCATTAATAGAAAATGTCAACACCTTGCTTCTTCTAATTCTTCCCGTGACTTCTGGCATCTAGCCAAAAATATCTCCTCCAATTTCACTTCTTCCTCTTTCCCTCCTCTCCTTAACCCTGACGGCAGCACTGCCGTCTCATCTGTCTCTAAGGCTGAACTCTTCAATCAAACTTTCTGTAAGAACTCCACCTTGGACGATTCTGGGCATATTCCTCCTACTCATCCCCCTTCTGACTCCTCTATGCCCGTTATTAAGATTCTTCCAAATGATGTTTTCTATGCCCTCTCTGGCCTCACCTCTCAGAAGGCTTATGGACCTGATGGAGTGCCTCCTATTGTCCTTAAAAACTGTGCTTCTGTGCTGACACCCTGCCTGGTCAAACTCTTTCGTCTCTGCCTATCAACATCTATCTTTCCTTCCTGCTGCAAGTATGCCTTTGTACAGTCTGTGCCTAAGAAGGATGACCGTTCCAATCCCTCAAACTACCGCCCTATAGCTTTACTTTCCTGTCTATCTAAAGCTTTTGAATCAATCCTTAACCAGAAGATTCAAAAGCACCTTTTCACTTCTAACCTTCTATCTGATCGCCAATATGGATTCCGCAAGGGGCGTTCTACTGGCGATCTTCTTGCTCTCTTAACTGACTCTTGGTCATCCTCTCTTAGCCCCCGTCGAAGGGGAGTCACCTTGTCGTGCTGACGGGGCTTGAAGCGAGGTCGGCGGCACCACCTACCGTGGTGGCTTACCCACCTCGATAGGGCTCCATGTCCGTTGGCCTCGTGGATCAAGTGCTCCCCCCTCATCACCGGTAGAGGAGGCCTACTGGTGATGTTGCCTCCTCCCGCCCTGCCCTTTTACCACCTAGGGCAGGGCTACTGTCTCCCCACGTGTTTGCCGTGCGTGGCGTCCCGTATACTCCTCGTGCCCTTTTATCTGGGGGTTGAGTCCACCGCGGGGCAGGGTGTAGTTCCCCTCGGTGGGCAACACGCTCCTTTGGTGGGAGGGTTGGGGTAAGACGGGTGGTTCAGTGTGGCCCCATTGAATCAGTCGGCTGGTCATGCGATGGCTAGGGTCAAGTGGTCATTGCCGGGTGGGCGGTCGCAACGGTCCCGCGGCCGCCGTTAAACACCTGGCAGTGGATGCGTATACTTCCCCATTACCCCTGGGGCAGTTGGGTGCGGTTTGGCCCCAACATTCAGCCTCCCCTTGTTGGGCTCCGTGGTGGGTGGGGGTGTGGGGGAGTGAAACACCTCCCCTGTATATGGGTAAGTTTCCCTTGCCTCGGCCTACCTCTCTCCCTGACGTCCGCCTGTCCCCGATTACCCCTACACGGCCCTCTCTCGTCGCCACCTTGGAGCCTTTCAACGTTTCTGGTGGTGCCGCTGGAAAGTCCCTACCTCCTAGAGGGGCTGACCAAAACAAATCCGTGCGACACAAAAGTCCACGTGTGTCTGACAAGGCTGCCTCGCATTCTGATGTGCGTCCCTCTTCCAAGCTGGACGCACTTCAGATGGTGAATATCGATCCATCGTTTTCCTACCGTGCCTTGCACTCCTTACTCAAGCCATTTGGCACAGTCCTTCGTATCCTTCTCATTTATAATGGAGACTTCAAGTCAAACAGATGCTATGTGGCCTTTGCTTCCAGCGCTGAAGCCCAGTCGGCGTGTGATGCTGTTGCGACTCTGCCTATCGCAGGTGCTGGGAAGACGCTTTGTTAGAGCCAACTCCCAGGGACAGCCAGGTCCCTCCCCCTCGTTGGTTTGTTGCATACTATAGGAATGGGCGTGGCAACTTCATTCATGCTGCTAGGTACCTCGCCAAAGAAATTGGCACGATCCCTGAGGGGAATCTGAAAAAGTATGGGAAGGGAGTGTTAGTCAGGGCTAAAGATATTACTCAAGCTATAATGCTGCAACATCTACCATGCCCTGCTGACATGTTTGAAACGGTCAAAGCACATCATACCTTCAATTATAGTAAAGGCAGTATATATAATCATGACCTCTATGAGTTCTCTGAGGAGGAAATACTTGGGATGTGCCCTAGTTCTGTTCATAAGGTGTCCAAGATGAAGGGTTCAGCTAACATGATACTTCTCACCTTTTTTGGTTGTACCCTCCCTGACCGTGTCAGTATTGACCCTCTCCATCTTCGGGTAAAGCCTTTTGTTGACCGCCCTCTACAGTGTTTTTCATGTTACGGGTATGGTCATGGTAAGAAATACTGCACTGAGCCTTCTCGGTGTGGTAATTGTTCTGCATTAGGCTCACACTCCACGGCGGAATGTGAGTCAGATGCTTATTGCTTCTATTGCCAGGATGCTCACCAGTTGTCTTCCAGACAGTGCCCACGATATCGCCTGGAACAGGATATTTTGCAACTTGCAAATAGTCAGTTTATCAGCCTTGGTAGTGCGCGCCGTGAACTCCTCTACCGCCAGAAGGCCGGTACTGGAGCAAAGACGTACAACTCATCGCTAGGCACTCGCTCTTCTGCCCAGCCCGCTGCTCAGGTGTCCTCTACGGTTTCCTCCCGGCCCTTTGAAGCTACTGTTATTACGTCCCATAACAGATTTTCCCTTTTGTCCTGTGATTCTGTCGAGTAACCTCCAGGTTCTGATGGAGCTTCTCCAGCCTCGTCCCAGGTGATGCATGTTGAATCCTCCCCGCGAGCATGTAGCTTCGGGGAGTGGTGTGCGGTCTGGCTCTAGTAGTGCGGCGTCCGGAGGGGGCGCAGGTTCCTTGTTGGGAGAAAGCTCGAGGTCCCTCGACCCGGCTTCTCTCGGGTCCCAGTCTCCTCTTCTCGTCGTATTACCGTACCGAATCAGGTGGGTAAAAAGCAGTCTCTTTCAGGGGCTCGCCTGGAGCGCACTCGAAAATAGACATCTTCCTACTCCTCCAGTGGAATTGTAGAGGCCTACGAGCCTCGTGGGAGGAACTCCGAGCATTGATATCTCGGTTTTCTCCTGCTTGTCTCCTCCTGGGAATCGTGCCGTTTATAGTACCCCTAATCCTGGACAGGGCCACCATGGTGGCACCGCCATATTCGTTCGCTGTGATATCCCTTATGTCCCATTACAGCTTCACTCAACGTTGCAGTCTGTTGCTGTTAAGGTTTATTTGGGCAAATTTTATACATTATGTAGCCTTTATCTCCCTCCTGGTGTTCCCGTTGACAGACACGATCTTGACGACCTGGTGCAGGAACTTTCCTCGCCTTTACTTTTATTAGGGGATTTTAACGGTCGCCATCCGTTGTGGGATGATGGTGCTACCAACCTACGCGGACTTTTAGTTGCTTCTTTTATTGAGGATCAGGGATGAGAAATTTTAAACTCTGGGGAGGTGACACATTTTCATAGCCAAACTGGTACTTTTACCTCTATAGATCTTTCACTTTGCACTTCTAATTCTCTTCCTGATTTTCGTTGGCGGGTCTTACCGGACTTGTATGGCAGTGACCACTTTCCAATTTTATTGGAACGCATTGATTCTGGACCACAGTCACGCCTTTCTCGCTGGCGTCTAGATAAAGCAGACTGGCAGCGTTTTACGGAACTTAGCTCCTCTCTTCGTCCGTTGGCTGACTTTGGAACTTCTGACGAGGCTGCATCCTATTTCACTGATGCCTTACATTCTGCAGCCCTTCAATCCGTCCCCAGGACGTCTGGCCAGTTCCCTAAACGTCCTGTTCCCTGGTGGAACACCGCTTGCACTACTGCTGTGCAAGAGAAGCGTGCTGTATTCTCTCGACTTCGTCGTCACCGTGGGGACCCCCAGTGTTTGGATGCTTTTCGGCGAGCGCGTGCTCGAGCACGACGCACTTTCAAGGAGGCTCAACGAATTTCTTGGAAGGCTTATGTCTCTTCCATCACTACCAGAACTAAACTCACAGAAGTCTTTAACAGAGTTCGTAAGATCTCTGGGAAGTTTTCCCCCCCTCCCCCTCCAATGTTATCGCATGCATGGGAAACGGTGGCGGACCCTAAGACTGTTGCTGACCTATTCACCAAGCACTTTGCCAGTGTCTCTAGGAAAGATCATACTGCACCAGGGGCTCGTCATCGCCGGGATTTGGAATCACTCGGCGTTAACTTCGCTTCCACCGGAGGGGAATCTTATAATATCCCATTTTCTCTCTCCGAGTTCAAGACGGCTTTATCCCAGTGTCATGATTCATCGCCAGGTCCAGACGACATCCCTTATGCTTTCTTACGCCACATGTCTGACTGTGGTTTTACATTTTTATTGGATCTTTACAATTTCATTTGGCGTACCGGTGATTTTCCATCTCTGTGGAGTGTGGCTGTAATTCTCCCCATTCTGAAGCCTGGGAAAGATCATCTCCAAGCAACTAACTATCGTCCTATTTCTTTAACATTCTGCATTTGTAAAGTGATGGAGAAGATGGTGAATGTCAGGCTTATGTGGTACTTGGAGAGCCGGAATTTATTGACCCCGGTGCAATATGGTTTCCGAAAGATGCGCTCCACCTCGGATGCTCTTTTATCCTTGGAGTCCTCAGTTTGTGAGGCGTTTGCCAATAATCACCACCAGGTGACCGTGTTTTTTGATCTGGAGAAGGCCTATGACACCGCTTGGTGTCATGGAATTTTACTTAACCTGTTTGAGTTTGGTCTTCGTGGCCGTCTCCCTGTTTTTATTCAGGAGTTTTTATCTCATCGTCTTTTACGGGTTAGAGTGGGGAGTACTCTTTCCGAGGTTTGTCCACTTGATGATGGTGTACCACAGGGAAGTATTCTCAGTGTTACGCTATTTGCTGTGGCTATTAATGGAGTCGTTGGTGTCCTGCCTGATGGAGTTCATAGCTCCTTATATGTAGACGATTTATCCATTTCGTTTTCTGCGGCAAGGATGTCGTTGATTGAACGAAAACTGCAATTGACTATTAATAGAGTCGTCAATTGGGCAAATACGCGAGGCTTTCGATTTTCGTCCTCAAAGACAGTAGCTATGCATTTCTGTCGTCTTCGAGGCGTTCATCCGGACCCTGACTTATATTTTGGTAATAGGCGACTGTCCTGTGTAGAGACGACTCGTTACCTCGGTCTTTTATTTGATAGCTGCCTAACCTGGGTGCCTCATTTACGTTACGTTAAGGCGGCTTGTCAGAAAGCCGCTCATACCTCTTGGGGTGCAGACAGGGACACGCTACTCCTCCACAGAACACTCATCCTTTCCAAGTTGGAATATGGCTGCGAGGCATACTCCTCCGCCAAGGAGGCTCACTACGCGTACGACTCAGTACATCACGCCGGGGTCCGCTTGGCTACTGGTGCATTCCGGTCTTCACCAATACCTAGCCTCCTCGTGGATGCTGGCGTCCTGTCTCTGGATTTGAGACGCCAGTCCTCTCTATTCCGTTGCTGGTTCCGCGTCCAACGCCTTCCGGAAGCAGTTCCTTGTGTGTCAGTTTTGCGGGATTCCAGTTCGCCTGCATATGATCAGCGACCTAGTCTCCCTAAACCTTTTGGGTTCCGTCTGCCATGACACCGTTGTCTTTCCCTCCCATTCCTATCTGCCCTTATCGAGTACCTAGGGTTGGATACTGGCAGTTCCCCGGTGTATCCGTGTGTTCTCCCACTATAGATAATAAGAGGGATTTACCGCCATATGCGTCCCGAGCCTTATTTTTAGAGCATTTCACTGAACTCTCGGACTCCATCCCTGTCTTTACTGATGGCTCTAAGTTGGATGCTGGAGTTGGCTTTGGTGTTGTGTTCCCCTCCTTCTTTCTTCTGTTGCTTCTGTATTTACTGCAGAGCTGTCTGCAATAGTCCTCTCTTTACAGATTATTTTTACGCTCCCTGTGGACTCTTTTATGATCTTTAGTGATTCTCGTAGTGCTCTTTCTGCGCTGGGCTCCTTTACCCCCTCTGTTAATCCCCTAGTTTTATCTGTTCTCGAGTGGCTGTATTTGCTAAGCAACAGGGGATATCGCGTTGGGTTTTGTTGGGTTCCAGGACACGTTGGCGTACACGGGAACGAACTAGCTGATGGACTTGCAAGGGAGGCAGCAGCTAGAGTTGCCCCCCCTAGTGCTGTCCCATGTACAGATATGTTTCCAGAGATTCGCAAGGCAATTCTTGCCAGTTGGCAGGAGAGGTGGAATGCTCGGGGTGCGACTTCCAAAATGGGAGAGATTACCAGGACTGTGTCTCGTCCTTGGTCATACGAAAGTGTCCGTGACCGTCGCTCGCAGACAGCCTTGACCCGTCTTCGGACGGGTCATACACGTCTAACACATGGTTACCTCATGTCCCGGGGGGTGCAGCCTTATTGTGATGACTGCTTGATTCCTCTGACTGTGCGGCACTTGCTGGTCGAGTGCGCCAGTTTGGGGGACCTGCGAGTGCGATACCTGTCGCAGTGTCGGGGAGAAGACGGATCATTCCGTCTCTCGCTGATGCTGGTAGGGAGATGCCTTTCCCCGGGACACGAGGTACTTCTCTTTATGGAGAAGGATGGCCTTCTCCATGAGTTATGACCGTTTTCTGTGTGATTTGTTTCGTCTCGTTTTGTTTGGCTTTGCTCTTAGTTTACTTTTTTAGTTTACTTTTTTTAGCCTTTTCAGTTTAGTTTTTTTTTTCTTTTTTAGTTTTTAACTCTTTGAATACGGCGCCATATGACCCTGGCTGTTGCGGCGCCTAATTTAAATCAATCAATCAATCAATCAATCAATCAGACTTTCTGTTGTCACTCTGAACGATTATGGTCATATTCCTCCTATTCATCCCGCCCTCTGACTCCTTTATGCCTGTTATTAAAATTCCTAAGAATGATGTTTTCTATGCCCTCTCTGGCTTCAACCCTTAAAAGGCTTATGGGCATGACGGAGTGCCTCCTATCGTCCTTAAAAAACTGTGCTTCCGTGGTGACACCCTGCCTGGTCAAACTCTTTCGTCTCTGCCTTTCAAAATTTACCTTTCCTTCCTGCTGGAAGGAAGCCTACATACAGCCCGTGCCTAAGAAGGGTGACCGCTCCAATCCATGAAACTGCCGTCCTATAGCTTTACTTTCCTGTCTATCTAAACCTTTTGAATCGATCCTTAATAGGAAGATTCAAAAGCATCTATCCACTTCTGATCTTCTATCTGATCGCCAGTATGGGTTCTGCAAGGGTCATTCTACTGGCGATCTTCTTGCATTCTTAACTGACTCCTGGTCATCCACTCTTCGCCGTTTCCAGGAACCTGTCTCAGTTGCGCTAGATATAGCGAAAGCTTTCGATAGAGTCTAGCACAACTCTTTTTAATCTTCCAAACACGTATCCCCTATTCTTCGACAACACTCAGCTGTCATCTTCTTCTACAATAAACATCCTCGGTCTATCCTTAGCTCAAAAACTGAAAACTTCACATCTCCACTCTTACTAAATCAGCTTCCTCGAGGTTGGGCGTCCTGTATCGTCTCCGCCAGTTCTTCTTCCCCGCACAGATACTTTCCATATTCAAGGGCCTTGCCCACCCTCGTATAGAGTATGAATCTCATGTGTGTGTGGAGGGGGGGGGGGCTCCACACACACACACACACACACACACACACACACACACACAGTTCACTTGGACACAGTGGAGTCCATTTGGCCATTTTACTTTTTGCTTTTTGGAGCAACGATTATCGGGCTTTTTTTCTACACTTTCTCTTTGTTGCCCTTGAGTTGTTTCCTGTGCTGTAAATAAAAAAAAATAAAAATAAAAAAAAGGAAACTCACGCTGGTATACTGAGAAGTGGTGTCCTCCGGGGTGGGTCCAAGGAAGAAGTGGAAATCCAGAATGCCGCCAATGGTGCGAAGTGTAAGGGCGGGGGTGCCGTCGTCCAGGAGGAAGGTGGAGTATTCTGTGGGGGAGGAGGCTAAGTGAGGGAGGGAGAAGGGAAGGGAGTAAAGAATAAAAGAAGTGAATAAGGAAAAAATAAGGTGAAGCTCACTGCAGGTGGAGGGAACACAGTGATGGGGAGAGAAGAGAGAGAGGGGGAAGGGAAGGGGTGAAAAACAAGTGAAGGGAGTGAATCGGGACTAATTAAGATGGAGTTCTATGTATTAGAGGAAGCGGAGTAAGGAGGAAGGGAAGAGAGTGAGGGAAGAGGAAAATAAGGTGGGAGATACGGAGTGAGGGGGGAGGGAAGGGAAGGGTAATAACGATAATGATTTTTAGATAGATTTATTGGTAGATAAAGAAATATATTTGTTTTTCTTACAGCTGAGGAAACAGCTCAACGGCAAAAAAAAAGGAAACAATAATGAAAAAAAGCCCGCTACCCACTGCTCCTATAAAAGAGTTAAGAGGAGTGGCAGAAAGAAAGGTCAATTTCAGGAGGAGAGGTGTTCTGATACCCTCCTCTTGAAAGAGTTCAAGTCGTAGACAAGAGGAAATACAGTTGAAGGAAGATTTGTTCAGTGTTTACCAGCGTGGGGGATGGAAGAGTGAAGCTGCTGCATGGTTAACTCGTGCGTAAGGGATTTGGACAGTAAAGGAATGAGCATGAGTAAAAAGTCGTGTGCGGCGAGGCAGTGGGGGGGGGGGGGGTAGGAATGCAGTTAGCAAGTTCAGAAGAGCAGTCAGCGTGAAAATATCGATCGAAGATAGAGAGGCAACATGGCGGCGGAATTTCACAGGTAGAAGACTATCAGTATGAGGAGGAGAGATGATGAGACGAAGAGCCTTAGACTCCACTCTGTCCAAGTGAGCTGTGTGAGTGGAGCCCCCCCACACGTGAGATGCATACTCCATACGAGGGAGGACAAGGCCCCTGTATATGGATAGCAACTGTGCGGGGGAGAAGAACTGGCGGAGACGAACAAAACGCCCAACCTCGAGGAAGCTGATTTAGTGAGAGAGATGTGAAGTTTCCAGTTAAGATTTTGAGTTAAGGATAGACCGATGATGTTTAGTGTTGAAGAAGGTGACAGCTGAGTGTTGTTGAAGAATAAGGGATAAGTGTTTGGAAGATTGTGTCAAGTTGATAGGTCGAAAAAAAATGGGTTTATGAGGCATTGAAGGACACAAGTTCCTTTTATCCCAATCGGAAATGTTAGCAGGGTCTGAGGTTAAGCGTTCTGCAGCCTCCAGTCTGTAGTCTTGCAATTTCTGTTGAGAGGGACTTCTATTGAGATAAATTGAATAATGCAGAGTGGATTCGTCAGCGTATGAGTGGATAGGACAGTTTGTTATGGAAAGAAGATCATTGATGAATAACAGGAGGATAGTGGGTGATATAACAGAGCCCTGTGGATCAACACTGTTGATAGGTTTAGGAGAAGAAAAGTGATCGTCTACCACAGCAGAGATAGAACGACCGGAAAGGAAACTGGGGATAAAGGAACGGAGAGAAGGATCTAATCCGAATGAGGGAAGTTTAGAAGCAAAGTTGTGCCAGACTCTATCGAAAGCTTCGATGAAGGGGCAGAAAGGGAGGTGGAGTTGCGCTATATGTTAAAGACTCACTTAAATGTTTAGTTAACAATTCAGTCAAAACTAACATGGATTCAGAATCAGTTTGGGTGGACGTTTACAAAGGGAAAGAAAAACTAACTCTAGGAGTTATGTACAGGCCACCCAACATTAACAGACAGGACATGAGTATATTACTACAGGAGATTGGCAGGGCGAGTATGAGCAGAAATGTCTGCGTAATGGGGGACTTTAATTATAGGAATATAGACTGGGAAGACCTAGTGGGTGACCTGGAAGCCGAGGACTTTCTTGAAGTTATACAAGATAATTTCCTTAAGCAGGTAGTTACTGAGCCTACCAGAGGAGATAACATATTAGACTTAGTCCTAACCAATAATGGGAACTTGCTACGTGAGTTGGAGGTGGGCGGAGAGTTAGGAAATAGTGACCACAGAACGGTTCGTTTTAGCTTAGACTGGGCGGTAACCCGCGAACCAAACCCAGTGTTAGTGCCAGATTTTAGAAGAGCAAATTACGAGGGGCTTCGAAGACATCTTGAAGGGGTAAACTGGGATAATTTAGGGATTCATGAGGGCCAGAACTGCGGATTAGGGAGCCAGGAGAACCAGGTAGAAATGTCTTACAATAATTTAGTTAGAGTAATAGTAGAGGGGCAAGGTCAGCATATACCACAGCGAACACTTAGAAAAGAAAACAATGATCCTAAGTGGATGACTCGTGGACTAAAACACGAGATTGGGTTAAAGAAGGGAATTTATCAGAAAATAAAGAATGGTGAAACACATCTCAGGGGCCGGTACGTCGAACTATCTAGATTAGTTAAGAAAAACACCAGGATAGCAAAAAGGAACTATGAGATCAAAGTAGCAAATGAGGCGAAAAGTAATCCTAAGGGCTTCTTTCAGATGTATAGAACAAAAACACGGGAGAAAATTGGACCGCTGAAAACAAACACAGGGGAGCTAGTAGAAAATTACGAAAATATGAGCACATTGTTGAACGACTACTTCCTTTCAGTATTCACACAGGAGGATCGAACGACTATACCGGAAAGAGTTCAGGTGTACGAGGGCGGGGATGGCGATAAATTGAGGGATATAATCATTACCAGGCAAGTAGTTCAGGATGAGATAGATAAGCTTAAGAAGAACAAGTCGCCAGGTCCTGACGG